>NC_133617.1:539593591-539893591 GCF_048593235.1 Sminthopsis crassicaudata
CATCCCATGTTCCTCCAATTTATTTATGATTTCGTTCTTTATGCCTAAATCTTGGACCCATTTTGATCTAATCTTAGTATGTGGTGTTAAATGTGGGTCCATGCCTAGTTTCTGCCATACTAATTTCCAGTTTTCCCAGCAGTTTTTGTCAAATAATGAATTCTTATCCCAAAATTTGGGATCTTTGGGTTTGTCAAAGATTAGATTGCTATTTTTATTCACTATCTTGTCCTGTGAACCTAACCTATGCCACTGATCAACTAGTCTATTTCTTAGCCAATACCAAATGGTTTTGGTGACTGTTGCTTTATAATATAGCTTTAAATCAGGTACACTTAGACCACCTTCCTCTGACTTTTTTTTCATTAGTTCCCTTGCAATTCTCGACCTTTTATTCTTCCATATGAATTTTGTTGTTATTTTTTATAGGTCATTAAAATAGTTTCTTGGGAGTCTGATTGGTATAGCACTAAATAAATAGATTAGTTTGGGGAGTATTGTCATCTTTATTATATTCGCTCGGCCTATCCAAGAACATTGAATGTCTTTCCAATTATTTAAATCTGACTTTATTTTTGTGGCAAGTGTTTTGTAATTTTGCTCATATAATTCCTGACTCTCCTTTGGTAGATATATTCCCAAATATTTGATACTATCGACTGTTATTTTGAATGGAATTTCTCTTTGTATCTCTTGCTGTTGGATTGTGTTGGTAATGTATAAAAATCCTGAGGATTTATGTGGATTTATTTTGTATCCTGCGACTTTGCTAAAATTCTCAATTATTTCTAATAGCTTTTTAGCAGAGTCTTTGGGGTTCTCTAAGTATACCATCATGTCATCTGCGAAAAGTGACAATTTGATTTCTTCATTTCCTACTCTAATTCCTTGGATCTCTTTCTCGGCTCTTATTGCCAAGGCTAGAGTTTCTAGTACTATATTGAATAGTAATGGTGATAGTGGGCAACCTTGTTTCACTCCTGATCTTACAGGGAAAGGTTCTAGTTTATCACCATTACATATGATGTTTACTGAAGGTTTTAAATATATGCTCCTTATTATTTTAAGGAATAGTCCATTTATTCCTATACTCTCAAGCGTTTTTAGTAGGAATGGATGTTGGATTTTATCAAATGCCTTTTCTGCATCTATTGAGATGATCATATGGTTTTTATTAATTTGATTATTAATATGGTCAATTATACTAATAATTTTCCTAATATTAAACCAGCCCTGCATTCCTGGTATAAATCCCACTTGGTCATAGTGTATTATCCTGGGGATGATTTTCTGAAGTCTATTTGCTAATATCTTATTTAAGATTTTAGCATCAATATTCATTAAGGAAATTGGTCTATAGTTTTCTTTCTCAGTTTTCGATCTACCTGGTTTAGGTATCAGTACCATGTCTGTGTCATAGAAGGAATTTGGTAGGTCTCCTTCAATCCCTATTTTTTCAAATAGTTTACATAGCATTGGAGTTAGTTGTTCTTTAAATGTTTGGTAGAATTCACCTGTAAATCCATCTGGTCCTGGGGACTTTTTCTTAGGAAGTTGGTTAATAGCTTGGTCTATTTCTTTTTCTGAGATGGGACTATTTAGACTACTTACTTCATCCTCTGTTAATCTGGGCAAGCTATATTTTTGAAGGTATTCTTCCATTTCATTTAAGTTATCGAATTTATCGGCATAAAGTTGAGCAAAGTAGCTCCTAACTATTGTTCTAATTTCCTCTTCATTAGTGGTGAGTTCACCCTTTTCATTTTCAAGATTATCAATTTGCTTTTTCTCTTTCCTTTTTTTAATCAGGTTTACTAAGGGTTTGTCTATTTTGTTGGTTTTTTCATAAAACCAACTCTTAGTTTTATTAATTAATTCAATAGTTTTTTTACTTTCAATTTTATTAATCTCACCTTTTATTTTTTGAATTTCAAGTTTTGTGTTTGTCTGGGGGTTTTTAATTTGTTCCTTTTCTAGCAATTTTAGTTGTAAACCCAATTTGTTGGCCCTCTCTTTCTCTATTTTATGCAAGTAGGCCTGTAGAGATATAAAACTTCCCCTAATTACTGCTTTGGCTGTATCCCACACATTTTGGTATGATGTCTCATTATTGTCATTTTCTTGGGTGAAGTTATTAATTATGCCTATGATTTGCTGTTTTACCCAATCATTCTTTAGTATAAGAGTATTTAGTTTCCAATTATTTTTTGGTCTATTTTCCCCTGGCTTTTTATTAAATGTTATTTTGATTGCATTATGGTCTGAAAAGGATGCATTTACTATTTCTGCCTTACTGCATTTGATTTTGAGGTTTTTATGCCCTAGTATATGATCAATTTTTGTATAGGTTCCATGAACTGCTGAGAAGAAAGTATATTCCTTTCTGTCTCCATTTAGCTTTCGCCAAAGATCTATCATATCAAACTTTTCTAGTATTCTATTTACCTCTTTGACTTCTTTCTTATTTATTTTGTGGTTTGATTTATCTAATTCTGATAGTGCAAGGTTGAGATCTCCAGCTATTATAGTTTTGCTATCTATTTCCTCTTGTAGCTCTCTTAATTTCTCTTTTAAGAATTTAGATGCTGCACCACTTGGTGCATACATGTTTAATATTGATACTGCTTCACTATTGATGCTTCCCTTTAGCAGGATATAATGTCCTTCCTTATCTCTTTTAATTAGATCAATTTTTGTTTTTGCTTGATCTGAGATGAGGATGGCTACTCCTGCTTTTTTGGTTTTTCCTGAAGCATAATAGATTCTGCTCCACCCTTTTACTTTTAGTTTGAATGCCTCATCCTGTTTCAGGTGTGTTTCCTGTAAACAACATATAGTAGGATTCTGACTTTTAATCCAATCTGCTAACTGCTTCCTCTTTATGAGGCAGTTTGCCCCATTCACATTTATGGTTAGAAGGACTAATTCTATATTGCTTGCCATCCTATTAACCCCTGCTTATGCTTTTCCCCTTTCCTTCCCTTTTACCCTCCTATCCAGTATTCAACTGGTAAACACCACTTGCTTTTCACAGCCCTCCCTTTTTAGGATCCCTCTCCCACCTTAAAGATCCTCCCCTTATTTTACCCCTTTTCCTCGAAATTACTGTATTCCCTTCCCCTTAGCTTACTCCTTCCCTTTCACTTTTCAATGAAGTGGAAGAAGTTTCACCATAAATCGAATATGTCTATTGATACACGCTATGTTCATCTCCCTCCTTTCTTTCTCTCAGATATAATAGGTTACCTTTGCCTCTTCATGAGATGTAGTACCACCACTTTATACTTTTTTATGATATAATCTCCTTTCCACCTCTAGTTTCTAAGACAAATTGTACATATGTTCTTTACATATTTTTTTGACAGAAGTATAGTTCTCAAGATTTCTTTTTACCTTTTTTAGAAGTCTCTTGAGTTCTGTATTTGAAGATCAAACCTTTTATGTAGGTCTGGTTTTTTCATCAAAAATAGATGGAATTCATTTATTTCGTTAAATGTCCATCTTCTTCCCTGGAAAACGATGCTCATTCTTGCTGGGTAAGTTATTCTTGACTGCATACCAAGTTCCTTAGCCTTTTGGAATATCATGTTCCAGGCCCTGCGTTCTTTTAATGTGGACGCTGCTAGATCCTGTGTTATCCTTATTGTGGATCCTCCATATCTGAATTGTTTTTTTCTAGCAGCTTCCAATATCTTTTCCTTTGTCTGATGGTTCTTGAACTTGGCCACTATATTTCTTGGCGTTTTGATTTTAGGGTCCCTTTCAGTAGGTGATCGATGAATTTTCTCAATGTCTATTTTACCCTCTGTTTCCAAAACGTCTGGGCAGTTCTCTTTGATAATTTCCTTGAAAATGGTGTCCAAGCTCTTTTTTTCCTCCCATTTTTCAGGGAGTCCGATTATTCTCAAATTGTCTCTCCTGGATCTGTTTTCCAGGTCTGTTGTCTTTCTGGTAAGGTACTTGACAGTCTTTTCAATTGTTTCATTTCTCTGGTTTTGCTTGACTCCCTCTTGAGTTCTCCTTGAGTCATTCATTTCTACTTGTTCCAGTCTAATTTTCAATGATGTATTTTCTTCACTCACTTTTTTTATATCTCTTTGTAATTGTCCAATTGAGTTTTTATCTTCTATGGAATTTTTTTCCATTTTATCCATTTTATTTTTTAGAGAGCTGATTTCTTTTTCCAGCTCTCTAATCCTGTTTTCCTTGGAGTTGTTTACCTTTTCCAGCTCACTAATCTTGTTTCTCAATGATTTGATTTCTATATCCACTCTGTCTTTGAATGCATGGGATGACTTCTCCAGGCTCTCTTGCCAAGCTTCCCTTTCCTTTTCCCATTTCTCTTCCAGCTCTCTTGTGAGGGCCTTTTTGATTTCCTCTATGAGGTTCTTTTGTATTGAGGAGCAGCTTATATCCCTCCCAGGGGATACATCTGGGGACAGTCTGTTCCTAGTCCCCTCAGCATTTGAAGTCTGCTCCCTCTCCACACAGAAGCTGTCAATGGTTAGAGCCCTTTTGAATTTTTTGTTCATTTTGTCAGAGTAGGAATCAAAGAAAACAAACTGACAAGAGAAACAATTGGTCTGTTTTGCGGGGGATAGGGCTGGATGTTATTAATGGGCTTCCTCTACAGACTGGGGGTAGGGCAGCAGAGAGCCACTAACAGAACAGCAATGACTGTACTGAGTCTGCGCTCTGAGGCTCTGAGAACGCATCGAGTCAGTCCAGGTGGGGGTTGGGGGTGGCCGGGCTCTGAGAGAGCTGGCTTTCTGGGGTTTTAATCTTCACCTCCGGTGTTTACACCCTCTCCACCGCTCCTGGCTTGCTGCCAAGACGGAGCATCCACACTGGGGCAAAAGCCCTTTCACAGAAAAGGCAGAGATCACACCCCTCCCCCTCTGGTCTGAGCTGTGTTAGCTGCCTGTCTTGCTCTGGCTGTCTGCCCTCAGTCTGCGCCCAGTCTGATTGACCCTCCCCCGAGCAAACACAGACCTTTTCTGGCGACTTTCAAGGATGTCTTCTCTTGGTGATAATTTGTGGATTTCTTTCTGGGTCAAGCATTAAGTCAGAGGCTTGTCATGAAGTAAGTTCTGAGAGAAAACGAGGAGCTCAAGCAGCTGTCTGCCTCCACGCTGCCATCTTGGCCGGAAGTCTCCTTCTAATTTGTTTATAATGTAACTCTTCATTTCTAAATCATGAACTCACTTTGATTTTATCTTGGTATAGGGTCTTAGGAATGGATCAATGCCTAGTGTCTACCATACTAATTTCCAATTCTCCCACCACTTTTTTTATTAAATAGTGAGTTCTTATTCCAAAAGTGGGGCTCGTCAAACACTAGAATACTACAGTCATTGATTATTTTGTCCTGTGAACCTAACCTATTCCACTGATGAAATACACTTTTTCTTAGCCAGTACCAAATAATTTTGATGACTATTGCTTTATAATATAGTTTTAGGTCTGGTACAACTAAGCCGCCTTCATTTTCATTTTTCATGAATTCCCTTGAAATTCTTGACATTTTATTCTTCCAAATAGAAAATTATAACATTTTCTCTATCTCTGTGCAGTAATTTCTTGGGCGTTTGATTGGTGTGGCATTAAATAAGTTGATTAATTTAGGTAGTATTGTTATTTTTATTATATTATATTATATTATATTATATTATATTATATTATATTATATTATATCATATCATATCATATCATATTTTATTATATTATATTATATCATATCATATTATATTATATTATATTATATTATATTATATTATATTATATTATATTATATTATATAGCCTACCCATGAGCAAGTGATATTTTTTCAGTTGATTAGATATGACTTTATTTGTGTGAAAAGTGTTTTATAATTGTGCTCATATAATTCCTGACTTTGCTTGGCAGGTAGACTCCCAAATATTAATATTATCTTCAGTTATTTTAAATGGAATTTCTCTTTGTATCTCTTCCTGCTTGACTTTGTTGATAATATATGAAAAGGCTGATGACTATTGTGCATTTATTTTGTCCTATAACTTTGCTAAAGTTGTGAATTGTTTCTAGAATTTTTTTAGTTGAGTCTCTAGGATTCTCTATACCAATATATCATCTGCAAATAGTTCTAATTCAGTTTCCTCATTATCTATTCTAATTCCTTGAAGTTCTTTTTCTTCTCTTATTGCCAAAGTTAATATTTCTAATACAAGATTGAATAGTAATGATGATGGTGAGCAAACTTGTTTCACTTCTGATCTTATTGGAATGATTGTAGTTTTGTAGTTTACCTTATTACATCTAATGCTTACTGAAGACTTTAAATAGCTGTTATTGATAATTTTAAGGAAAACTCTACTTATTCCTATATTATCTATTGTTTTTACTAGGAATGGGTGTTTTATTTTGTCAAATGGTTTTTATGCATTTATTGAGATATCATATAATTTTTGTTAGTTTGGTTATTGATATAGTCAATTAAGCTAATAGTTTTCCTAATATTGAACCAACACTGCATTCCTGGTATAAATCCTATTTGGTCATGGTGTATTATCCTGGGGATGATTTTCTGTAATCTCTTTGCTAATATTTTGTTTAAGATTTTTGCATCAATATTTATTAGGGAGATTGGTCTATAATTTTCTTTTCCTTCTCATCCTACCTAGTTTAGGTGTCAGTACCATGTCTGTGTCATAAAAGGAATTTGGTAGGAGTTTTTCTTTCCCTATTAAAAAAATAAGTTTATATACTATTGGAGTTGTGTTCTTTAAATGTTTTATTGAATTCACATCTGGCACTGGGGATTTTTTCTTGGGTAATGATTAATAGCTTGTTTTTTCTTTTTCTAAAATGGAACTATTTAAGCAATTTATTTCCTCCTCTGATAATCTTGGAAGTCTATATTTTTGAAGTTATTCATCTATTTCACATTAAATTTATTGGCACAAAGTTGAGCAAAGTAACTCCTAATTATTGTTCTAATTTCCTCTTCATTGGTGGAAAGTTCTCCCTTTTCATTTTTAAAACTAACAATTTGATTTCCCTCTTTCCTTTCGCTAATCAAATTTACCAAAGCTTTATCAATTTTATTGTAAAATCAATTCTTAGTTTTATTTATTAATGCAATGGTGTTTTTTTTACTTTCAATTTAATAATCTTTCATTTTATTTAGAATTTCAGTTTAGTGTTTGATTGGGGTTTTTAGTTTGCTCTTTTTTTAGCTGTTTAATTGCAAGCCTAATTCTTTGATCTTCTCTTTCTCTACTTTATGCAAGTAAGCCTCTAGAAATATACAGTTTCCCTTTATTTCCTCTTTGGCTACATCCCACAAATTTTGGTATGTCATCTCATTATTGTCATTTTCTTGGGAGAAAATATTAATTGTATCTATGATTTGCTGTTTCACTCATTCATTCTTTAGGATGAGATTATTTAGTTTCCAATTACTTTTTAGTCTGTTTTTCCCCTGGCTTTTTATTGAATGTAGTTTTTATTGCATTGTTATCTCAAGAGGATGCATTTACTATTTCTGCCTTTCTGCATTTAAATTTGAGATCATTGTGTTCTAATATATGGTTAATTTTTGATTAGGTTCCATGAACTGTCAAGACAAAAATGTACTCCTTTCTGTCTTATATTTAGTTTCCCCAAAGGTCTATCATACCTTACTTTCCTACTACTCTATTTACCTCTTTACCATCTTTCTTATGTATTTTATGGTTTGCTTTACCTAGTTCTGAGAGTGCAGGTTGAAATTTCTACTTGGTTTTCTATTTATTCTTGCAGCTCTCTAAACATCTCTTTGGGGCATATATGTTTAGTGTTGATACTGCTTCATTATCTATGGTACCCTTTAGCAAAATATACTTTCCTTCCTTATCTCTTTTAATTAGATCAAGTTTTGCTCTTACTTGATCTGAGAAAAGCATGACTACCCCTGCTTTTTTACTTCACCTAAAGCAGTAGATTCTGCTCCAGCCTTTTACATTTACACTGTTTCTATTACCCAGCTTTAAATTTGTTTCCTGAAAACAACATATTGTAGGATTCTGACTTTTAATCCAGTCTGCTATCCATCTCTGCTTTAAGGGAAAGTTAAACCCATTGATATTTATGGTTAAAACTACTAATTCTGTAGGTCCTGCCATCTTATTATCCCCAAATTATGCTTTTCTCTTTCCTTCTCCCCATTATTTCTTGGTAATTTAATTAATACTCCCCAATATTAAACTCATGGGCACCACTTGCTTCATGGAGCCCTCTGTCTTTAGAATTCCTCCCTCCCAAATATATGATCAAAGAAGAACTAGAGGTCATTATTGATCACAAAATAGAAAATTTTGATTACATCAAAACTAATGAGAACAAGATTAGAAGGGAAGCAACAAAGTGGGAAAACATTTTTACAGTTAAAGCTTCTGATAAAGGCCTCATTTCCAAAATACATGGAGAATTGACTCTAATTTATAAGAAATCAAGCAATTCTCCAATTGACAAATGGTCAAAGGATATCAAGTGACAATTTTCAGATGATGAAATTGAAACTATTTCCACTCATATGAAAGAGTGTTCCAAATCACTATTAATCAGAGAAATGCAAATTAAGACAACTCTGAGATACTACTACATACCTGTCAGATTAGTTAAGATGACAGGAAATAATAATGATGAATGTTGGAGGGGATGCAGGAAAACTGGGACATTGATACATTGCTGGTGGAGCTGTGAGTGAATCCAAACATTCTGGAGAGCAATCTGGAATTATGCCCAAAAAGTTATCAAACTATTCATACCCTTTGATCTAGTAGTGCTACTACTGGGCTTACGTCCCAAAGAAATACTAAAGAAGGGAAAGGGACCTGTATGGACCAAAATATTTGTGGGAGCCCTTTTTGTAGTGGCTAGAAACTGGAAAATGAATCAATGCCCATCAACTGGAGAATGGTTGGATAAATTGTAGTATATGAATTTTATGGAATATTATTTTTCTGTACAAAATGCAGGATGAATACTGAGAGGCTTGGAGAGACCTACATGAACTGATGCTAAGTGAAATGAGCAGAACCAGAACATCGTTATACACTTGAACGATACTGTATGAGGATGTATTCTGATGGAAGTGGATATCTTTGACAAAGAGTAGATCTAATTCAGTTCCAATTGATCAATGATGGAAAGAATCAGCTACACCCAGAAAAGGAACACTGGGAAATGAGTGTGAACTGTTTGCATTTTTGTTTTTTCCCCAGGCTATTTTTAACTTCCGAATCCAATTCTCCCTGTGCAATAAGAGAACTGTTTGGTTCTGCCCACAGATTATATCTAGGATATACTATAACATATTTAACATATATAAGACTGCTTGCCATCTAAGGGAGGGGGAGGAGAGCAGGAAGGGAAAAGTCAGAACAGATGTGAGTACAAGGGTTAATGTTTTAAAAAAAAATTACCCAGGCATAAGTTCTGGCAATAAAAAATTATAATAAAAAAGAATCCCTCTCTCTCCCTTTCTTAAACCTCTTCCCTACTATTTCTATACTCCCTTCTATTTAGTCTACCACTTCCCTTTTTGCTTTTCCCCTCCTACTTTTCAATGCAGTAGAAGAATTTTCTCCATAAACCAAATATATCTAATATTTTATCTTTTAGCCAAATCTGATGAGAGTAAGATTCACACTATGCTCATCCCACTTTCTTGTTTCCCTAAGATATAATAGGTTTCCTTTGCTTCTTCATGAGATGTAGTTTCCCCCTTTTTATCTCCATTTTCCCCTGTTTTTGCTACAATTTCCTTTTTAACTCTAGTTCCTTTTTTATATTATAATTGTAAAATCAAATTATACATGTACTCTTTATGTTTACCTATAACAGAAATACTGTTCTAAATAGTTCTTTTTATCTTTTTTATGCTTGTCTCGAGTCCTGTATTTAGAGTTCATTTTTTTTTTTTTTGTTTAGCTCTGGTTTTTTTCATCAAAAATAAATAGAATTCACCTGTTTCATTAAATGCCCATCTTCTTCCTGGAGAAAAATGCCCAGTTTAGCTGGCTTATTTATTCTGGACTGTATTCCAATTTCCTATGCCTTTCAGAATATCAGATACCATACCATTTGATCCTTTAATGTGGATGCTGCTAGATCCTGAATACTGTGGCTCCTCAGGATTCGAATTGTTTTTTTTTGTTTGTTTGTTTGTTTGTTTGTTTTTGTTTTTGTTTCTTTGTTTTCTAGCAACTTGTAATAAATATGTTTTCTTTAGTTTGATAATTCTGGAATTAAGGCACAATATTCCTTGGAGTTTTAATTTTGGGGTCTCTTTCTGGTGTTTGATAAATTCTTTTAATGGCTTATTTTACCTTCTGATTCTATGACATCTGGGCAGTTCTCCTTGATGATTTCCTGAAAAATAGTGTCTCAGCTCTTTTTTTCATTGTGATTGTTCAGGGAGTCAAATAATCCTTAATTAAATTATGTCTCCTAGATCTATTATGTAGGTCTGTTGTTTTCCCAAGTAGGTATTTAACACTTTTTTTTCCTATTTTTTCTTTCTTTCTTTCTTTCTTTTTTTTTTTTTTTGGTTTTGCTTGACTCATTCTTGATGTCTCCTTGAGTCATTCATTTCCATTTGTTCTGTTCTGATTTTAATGAATTATTTCTTCATTTACTTTTTAAATTTCTTTTTGTATTTAGCCAATTGAGTTTTTAAATTAGTTGTTTTGTTCTATGGATTTTTTTTTTTTCCATTTCACCAATTTTTTTAAGAAGTTTTTTTTTTTCTCCAATTGATAAATTTTATTTTTCCTGAGAGTTCTTTACCTTTTTCAATTCACAAATTCTGTTTTCCTGGCAATTCTTTACCTTTTCTATTTTACATTTCATGGAATTATTTTCTTTTTCCACTTTAACAAATTTTTTTTAATGAGTTATATTCCTTTTCCAAACACTTGCAGTTTTCCTACCCCATTCTTCTTCTAGCTCTCTTTTAAGATCCTTTTTAATTTCTTATAAGAGAGCCTTGTGCAGTGGAGAGCAGGATATATCCCTCTTTGGGGCCTCATCTAGAGACAATGTGCTTTTAGTCTCCTCAGGGTTTGAAATCTGTTCTCTTTCACTATGAAAGCTATCTATAGTTACAGCTCACTTTGCCTTTTTGGTCATTTTTTAAAAATTTTTGGGTCTGCTTTGGGGGCAATGAGAGCTTTCCAGGCTTTCTCAACAGGCACCTGAAAGTGGCAGCAAACTGGCAATAGCTCCCCTGGGATCTGTCATCCTGGAATTGCACTGAGTCACTAACAGTTCTGGGTGGGTGTGGACAGGTTCTGTGAGACTCCAGTGCTTTGGGATACACTCTTTACCCTCTGTGTTTTTTGTTGGAAGTAATAATACTCTGGCTTGAAACCAGAGCAGAGTAGCCAACACTGTGGTAGAGTCCTCCTTGCATATTCTCCACACCCCACTTCCATTCTGCTCAGAGTATGCTGGCCTTTGTGCTCTGCCTGCCTGTGCCTGAACTGGGGATGGCCTCCTCCCATGACAGTACCCAACCAAAACAGACTTTTTCTGGCAATATTTGAAATTATCTTCTTTTGGTACTGTGTTGCACTCACAATATTCGTGGATTCTGACAATCCAGCACTAATACAGAGGCTGAATTTCATAAATAGTTTGTGTGTTGCAGGAGAGCTCAGAAAGACGTGTGTATCCTCTCCATCCCATTCCCTATTTTTTCCAAATAATTTATATGTTATTGAAGTTAATTGCTCTTTAAATGTTTGGTAGAATTTACATGTAAATCCATCTGGTCCTGAGGATTTTTTCTTAAGGAGTTGATTAATAGCTTGTTCTGTTTCTTTTTTCTAAAATACCACTATTTGAGTAATTTATTTCTTCTTCTGTTAATCTATGCAATCTATATTTTTGTAGGTATTTTCCTTCTTTTCCCTAACAAAGTTATTGGCATAAAGTTAGGCAAAGTAATTCCTAATTATTGCTCTAATTTCCTCTTCATTGGTGCAAAGTTCTCCCTTTTCATTTTTGAGACTAACAATTTGATTTTCTTCTTTCCTTTTTCTAATCAAATTAACTAAAGATTTATCTATTTTGTTGGGGTTTTTTATAAAATGAATTTTTAGTTTTACTTATTAATTCAACAGTTTTTGTTTTTACTTTAATTTTATTAATCTCTCCTTTTGTTGTTAGAATTTCAATTTGGGTATTTGATTGGGGATTTTTAATTTGTTCTTTTTCTAGCTATTTTAGTTGCATGCCCAGTTAGTATAGTATTCACAATTTCACCAACTATATATCAGTGACGCTGTTTTCCCACATCCCCTCCAAATTTCTGCGTTATCTTCCCTGTCATTTTAGCCGATCTGACAGGTGTGTAGTGGTATCTCAGAGTTGTCGTAATTTGCATTTATCTGATTAATAATGACTTGAAGCATCTTTTCATATGGCTAGAAATAGTTTCAATTTCTTCATCTGAGAATTGTCTGTTCATATCCTTTGACTATTTATCAATTGGGGAATGACTTGATTTCATATAAATTAGAGTCTATTCTCTATATATTTTGGAAATGAGGCCTTTATCAGAACCTTTGAATGTAAAAATGTTTTCCCAGTTAATTGTTTCCTTTCTAATCTTATCTGCATACCCTCCAATTCTTTAGAATGAGATTATTTACTTTACTTTGTGATCTATTTTCTCCTAGCTTTTTATTGAATGTGATTTTTATTGCATCATGATCTGGAAAAAAAAATACCTTTATTATTTCTGCCTTTCTGCATTTGATTATAAGGTTTTTATGCCCTAATACATGGTCAATTTTTTTATAAGTTCCATGAACCATTGAGAAAAAAGTAAACTCCTTTCAGTTTCCATTTAATTTTCTCCAAAGATCTATCATACCTAACTTTTCTTTTTTTTTTTTTTTTTTTTTTTTTTTTTTTTTTTTTTTAATTTTTTATTTTATTTTATAATTATAACATTTTTTGACAGTACATATGCATGGGTAATTTTTTACAACATTATCCCTTGCCCTTACTTCTATTCAGATTTTTTCCCTTCCTCCCCCAACCCCCTCCCCCAGATGGCAAGCAGTCTTATATATGTTAAATATATTACAGTATAATTTAGATACAATATATGTGTGTAGAACCGAATTTTTTGTTGCACAGGAAGAATTGGATTCAGAAGGTAAAAATAACAGTTTACATTCATTTCCCAGTGTTCCTTTTCTGGATGTAGCTGGTTCTGTCCATCATTAATCAATTGGAATTGGATTAGTTCTTCTCTATGTTGAAGAAATCCACTTCCATCAGCATACATCCTCGTCCAGTATCATTGTTGAAGTGTATAATGATCTTCTGGTTCTGCTCGTTTCACTCAGCATCAGTTGATGTAAGTCTCTCCAAGCCTCTCTGTATTTCTCCTGTTGGTCATTTCTTATAGAACAATAATATTCCATAACATTCATATACCATAGTTTACCCAACCATTCTCCAATTGATGGACATCCATTCATCTTCCAGCTTCTAGCCACTATGAAAAGGGCTGCCACAAACATTTTGGCACATACAGGACCCTTTCCCTTCTCTAGTAGTTCCTTGGGGTATAAGCCCAGTAGTAGTATGGCTGGGTCAAAGGGTATGCACATTTTGATAACTTTTTGGGCATAATTCCAGATTGCTCTCCAGAATGGTTGGATTCTTTCACAACTCCACCAACAATGCATCAGTGTCCCAGTTTTCCCACAGCCCCTCCAACATTCATCGTTATTTGTTCCTGTCATCTTAGCCAATCTGACAGGTGTGTAATGATACCTCAGAGTTGTCTTAATTTGCATTTCTCTGATCAATAGTGATTTGGAACACTCTTTCATATGAGTGGAAATGGTTTTAATTTCATCATCTGAAAATTGTCTGTTCATATCCTTTGACCATTTATCAATTGGAGAATGGCTTGATTTCTTATAAATTAAAGTCAATTCTCTGTATATTTTGGAGATGAGGCCTTTATCAGAACCTTTAACTGTAAAAATTTTTTCCCAATTTGTTACTTCCCTTCTAATCTTGTTTGCATTAGTTTTGTTTGTGCAGAAACTTTTTAATTTGGTGTAATCAAAATGTTCTATTTTGTGATCAATAATGGTCTCTAGTTCTCCCTTGGACACAAACTCCTTCCTCCTCCACAAGTCTGAGAGGTAAACCATCCCATGTTCCTCCAATTTATTTATGATTTCATTCTTTATTCCTAAATCTTGGACCCATTTTGATCTAATCTTAGTATGTGGTGTTAAATGTGGGTCCATGCCTAGTTTCTGCCATACTAATTTCCAGTTTTCCCAGCAGTTTTTGTCAAATAATGAATTCTTATCCCAAAATTTGGGATCTTTGGGTTTGTCAAAGATTAGATTGCTATTTTTATTCACTATCTTGCCCTGTGAACCTAACCTATTCCACTGATCAACTAGTCTATTTCTTAGCCAATACCAAATGGTTTTGGTGACTGTTGCTTTATAATATAGCTTTAAATCAATACCTAACTTTTCTAACATTTTGTATACTTCTTTAATTTTTTCTTATTTCTTTTCTGTTTCAATTTAACTAGTTCTGAAAGAGCAAGGGTGAGATCTCCCACTAGTAGAGTTTTGCTGTCTGTTTCTTCTTGCATCTTTTTTAACTTTTCTTCTAGGAATTTCTTTGCTATACCACTTGGTGCATATATGTTTAGTATTGATATTGCTTCAATATCTATAATACCTTTCATAAGATATTGTTTCCTTCTTTATCTCTTTTAATTAGATCTGCCTTTGTTTTTACTTGATCTGAGATCAGGATTGCTACTCCTGCTTTATTTTTCCCTCACCTGAAGTATAATAGATTCTGCTTTTGCCTTTTACCTTTACTTTGTATAGCACACTATGCTTTAAATGTGTTTCTTGTAAACAACATATTTTAGGATTCTGGATTTCAATCTAGTTTGCTCTCTGCTTTCATTGTATGAGTGAATTCATCCCATTCATATTCATAGTTAAAATAACCAATTGTGTATTTCCTGGAATCTTATTTGCCCCAGGTTATGCTTTTCTCTTTCCCATCCCATTCCATCCTCCCCAGTATTTTGCTTTTTATGATCATCTACCTCAAACAGTTCTTTCCATTTAGAGCCCCTCCCCTTTTTACATCTTTCCCCTAATTCTTCTGTTTCCACTTCTATTAGTCTCTCCCTTTCTTTCTTCTCTTTCCATCTTACTTCCCTATAAGATGGTTTCTTTATGATACCAAATATATCTGATATTCTCTCTTAGAGACAAATCTTATGACAGTAAGATTCACACAATGCTCAACTCCCTCCCTTCTTTTCCTCAATTATAATAGGTTTTCTTTCCCTCTTCATGGGATGTAATTTTTCTTATTTTGCTTCCTTTTTCCTTTTTTTTTTTTTAGTACTATCCTCTTCTCACCTCTCGTTTCTTTTTCATATTATCATAATAAAATTAGATTATACTCACATTCTCTAAGTATATCCATAACAGAAATATAGTCTGCTATCTGCATTCCTTTTATGAGAAAATTATCACATTAAAATGACTAATTCACAATTAAAATGATTAATTTCTGTATTTTTCTGCCATGTTATTTTTTCCTAGGTTTCTTTTCTTTAAATCCTTTTCTCTGTGAGCAGGTTTCTTGGGAGGCTTCTGGAGCCTTCAGCAAGAGCAAAGGTAGAATATTGAATTCTCTTCTTTCTGAATCCTGGCTCTGAATCCCCTCCAGCTTCCCTGACATTCTCCCAGGAAGTCTTGTTCTTATCCCAATCTGGACTGCTTCCTTTCAGACTGCCTTCCAAACTCAATGTCCCAGGAGGCAGCCTTGGTGGCTCCTTATATCCTCCCAGAAAAATGGGGTTGTGGGTACTCCCAGGGGCTTATGGGAACTCCTTACTGACCAATGAGCAAGCTCATTTTCCCAAGTCTAAAGGTGTAAACTCCTTTTAAAGGTTTGAACTAAAGGTGTGAATTCTGAGCTAGAGAATTGTTTAGACAACCTGAGTTAGCACCTAGTAATCTAACAGAAGTCTCTTTCAGGACAGTGAATTTTTCAATGGCTATTTTATCTTGTGATTCTCAGACATCAAGGTAGTTTTCCTTTACTACTTCTTGAAGGATGATGTTTAGGCTCTTTTTTCATCATTTTTTTCAGGAAATCCAATAATCCTTAGATTTTCTCTCCTAGATCTATTTTTTCTCATTCAATTGGTTTTCCAATGAAGTATTTTACAGTTTCTTCTATTTCTTTTTCATTTTTGTGGTTTTGTTTGATGATTGCTTGATGTCTCATTGAGTTATTCATTTCCATTTCTTCAATTCTAATTCTTTTTTTTTTTTTTAAATTTTTTTTATTATATATATATATATATATATTTTATAATATTATCCCTTGTATTCATTTTTCCAAATTACCCCCCCTCCCTTATTCCCTCCCCCCGACGACAGGCAATACCATACATTTTACATGTGTTACAATATAGTCTAAGTACAATACATGTGTGTGAATATCATTTTCTTGTTGCACAATAAACATTAGAATCCGAAGGTACATGCAACCTGGGCAGACAGATATTAGTGCTAACAATTTACATTCCCCTCCCAGTGTTTCTTCTCTGGGTGTATCTACCTCTGTCCATCATTGATCAACTGGAAGTGAGTTGGATCTTCTTTATGTTGAAGATTTCCACTTCCATCAGAATACATCCTCATACAGTATCGTTGTTGAAGTATACAGTGATCTTCTGGTTCTGCTCATTTCACTCAGCATCAGTTGATTTAAGTCTCTCCAACCCTCTCTGTATTCCTCCTGCTGGTCATTTCTTACAGAGCAATAATATTCCATAACTTTCATATACCACAATTTACCCAACCATTCTCCAACTGATGGACATCCATTCAACTTCCAGTTTCTAGCTACAACAAAAAGAGCTGCCACAAACATTTTGGCACATATATGTCTCTTTCCGCTCTTTAGTATTTCTTTGGGATATAATCCCAGTAGTAGCGCTGCTGGGTCAAAGGGTATGCACAGTTTGATAACTTTTTGGGCATAATTCCAGATTGCTCTCCAGAATGGCTGGATTCTTTCACAACTCCACCAGCAATGTATTAGTGTCCCAATTTCCCCACATCCCCTCCAACATTTGTCATTATTTGTTCCTGTCATCTTAGCCAATCTGACAGGTGTGTAGTGGTATCTCAGAGTGGTCTTAATTTGCATTTCTCTGATCAGTAGTGATTTGGAACACTCTTTCATGTGAGTGGATATAGTTTCAATTTCTTCCTCTGAGAATTGTCTGTTCATATCCTTTGACCATTTATCAATTGGAGAATGGTTTGGTTTCTTATAAATTATGGTCAGTTCTCTATATATTTTGGAAATGAGACCTTTGTCAGAACCTTTGTTTTTAAAAATATTTTCCCAATTTGTTACTTCCCTTCTAATCTTGTTTGCATTAGTATTATTTGTACAGAAACTTTTTAGTTTGATGTAATCAAAATCTTCTATTTTGTGATCAATAATGATCTCTAGTTCTCCTCTGGTCATAAATTCCTTCCTCCTCCACAAGTCTGAGAGGTAGATTATCCTCTGTTCCTCTAATCTATTTATTATCTCCCTCTTTATGCCTAAATCATGGACCCATTTTGATCTTATCTTGGTATATGGTGTTAAGTGTGGATCCATATCTAATTTCTGCCATACTAATTTCCAGTTTTCCCAACAGTTTTTTCCGAATAATGAATTTTTATCCCTAATGTTGGAATCTTTGGGTTTGTCAAAGATTAGATTGCTATAGATGTACCCTTTTTTGTCCTTTGTATCTAATCTGTTCCACTGATCTACCGGTCTATTTCTTAGCCAATACCAAATGGTTTTGGTGACTGCTGCTATATAATATAGCTTTAGATCAGGTACACTTAGACCACCTTCCTCTGAGTTTTTTTTCATTAGTTCCCTTGCAATTCTTGACCTTTTATTCTTCCATATGAATTTTGTTGTTATTTTTTCTAGGTCATTAAAATAGTTTCTTGGGAGTCTGATTGGTATAGCACTAAATAAATAGATTAGTTTGGGGAGTATTGTCATCTTTATTATATTCGCTCGGCCTATCCAAGAGCACTGAATGTCTTTCCAATTATTTAAATCTGATTTTATTTTTGTGGCAAGTGTTTTGTAATTTTTCTCATATAATTCCTGACTTTTCTTTGGTAGATGGATTCCCAAATATTTTATACTCTCAACATTTGTTTGGAATGGAATTTCTCTTTCTATCTCTTGCTGTTGCATTTTGTTAGTGATATATAAAAATGCTGAGGATTTATGTGGATTTATTTTGTATCCTGCCACTTTGCTGAAATTTTGAATTATTTCTAGTAGCTTTTTAGCAGAGTCTTTGGGGTTCTCTAAGTATACCATCATGTCATCTGCAAAAAGTGATAGTTTAATTTCCTCATTTCCTACTCTAATTCCTTGAATCTCTTTCTCGGCTCTTATTGCCGAGGCTAGCGTTTCTAGTACTATATTGAATAGTAATGGTGATAGTGGGCAACCTTGTTTCACTCCTGATCTTACTGGGAAAGGTTGCAGTTTATTTCTATTGCATATTATGCTTACTGACGGTCTTAAATATATACTCCTGATTATTCTAAGGAATAATCCATTTATTCCTATACTCTCAAGAGTTTTTAGTAGGAATGGATGTTGGATTTTGTCAAATGCTTTTTCTGCATCTATTGAGATGATCATATGGTTCTTATTAATTTGATTATTAATATGGTCAATTATATTAATAGTTTTCCTAATATTAAACCAGCCCTGCATTCCTGGAATAAATCCTACTTGATCATAGTGTATTATCTTGGAGATGATTTTCTGAAGTCTTTTTGCTAATATCTTATTTAAGATTTTAGCATCAATATTCATTAAGGAGATTGGTCTATAATTTTCTTTCTCAGTTTTCGATCTACCAGGTTTAGGTATCAGTACCATGTCTGTGTCATAAAAGGAATTTGGTAGGACTCCTTCATCCCCTATTTTTTCAAATAATTTATATAACATTGGGGCTAATTGTTCTTTAAATGTTTGGTAGAATTCACATGTGAATCCATCTGGCCCTGGGGATTTTTTCCTGGGGAGTTGATTAATAGCTTGTTCTATTTCTTTTTCTGAAATGGGACTATTTAAGCAATTTATCTCCTCCTCTGTTAATCTAGGGAGCCTATATTTTTGGAGGAAGTCATCCATTTCACTTAAGTTATCAAATTTATTGGCATAAAGTTGGGCAAAGTAACTCCTTATTATTTCTCTAATTTCCTCTTCATTGGTGGAAAGATCCCCCTTTTCATTTGTAAGACTATCAATTTGATTTTCCTCTTTCTTTTTTTTGATCAAATTTACCAAAGGTTTATCTATTTTATTGGCTTTTTCATAAAACCAACTCTTGGTTTTATTTATTAATTCAATAGTTTTTTTACTTTCAATTTTATTGATTTCTCCTTTTAATTTTTGTATTTCGAGTTTAATTTTTGGTTGGGGGTTTATAATTTGGTCTTTTTCTAGCCTTTTAAGTTGTAAGCCCAATTCGTTAATCTTCTCTTTCTCAATTTTCTTCAAATAAGCCTCTAAAGATATAAAATGTCCCCTTATTACCGCTTTAGCTGCATCCCAAAGATTTTGATATGATGTCTCATCATTATCATTATCTTGGGTGAAATTGTTAATTGTTTCTATAATTTGCTCTTTCACCCAGTCATTCTTTAAGATGAGATTATTCAGTTTCCAATTACTTTTTGGTCTATTTACCCCTAACTTTTTACTGAATGTAGCTTTTATTGCATTGTGATCTGAGAAGAAGGCATTTATTATTTCTGCCTTCCTACATTTAATTTTGAGATCTTTATGTCCTAGTATATGGTCAATTTTTGTATAGGATCCATGAACTGCTGAGAAGAAAGTATATTCCTTCCTATTGCCATTCAGTTTTCTCCAAAGGTCTATCATACCTAGTTTTTCTAATGTTCTATTTACTTTTTTAATTTCTTTCTTGTTTGTTTTGTGGTTTGATTTGTCTAAATCTGAGAGTGCAAGGTTGAGATCTCCCACTATTATAGTTTTACTGTCTATTTCTTCTTGCAGTTCTCTTAACTTTTCCTTTAGAAAGTTAGATGCTATACCACTTGGTGCATATATGTTTAGTATTGATATGGCTTCATTATTTATGCTACCTTTCAGCAGGATATAGTTTCCTTCCTTATCTTTTTTAACGAGATCTACTTCTGCTTTTGCTTGATCTGAGATAAGGATAGCTACCCCTGCTTTTTTGGCTTTACCTGAAGCATAATAGGCTCTGTTCCAACCTTTTACCTTTACTCTGTATGTATCTCCCTGCTTTAAGTGTGTTTCCTGTAGGCAACATATTGTAGGGTTCTGCTTTTTGATCCAATCTACTATCCGTCTCCGTTTGATGGGATCGTTCATCCCATTTACATTTACAGTTAAAATTACTAATTCTGTATTTCCTGCCATCGTATTATCCCCAGATTATGCTTTTTTCCCTTGACCCCCCTGATCCCCCTCCCCGATATTTAATTTACAGACCCCCCTTGTGACGCGCAACCCTCCCTCTTTTTTTTTTTTTTTTTTTTTTTATGATCCCTCCCCCCTCCCTCCAAGTCCCTTCACTTATTCCCCTTTTCCTTTTCCCTTTTCCTCTCCCCCCTTTTAATGAGGTGAGAGAAAATTCTCTGAAAAACAAATATGTTAATTATTTACTCTTTGAGCCTCTTCTGATGAGAGTAAGATTCACACAATGATTCTCCCCCTCACTAAGTTCCCTCAGATATGGTGTATTTTCTATGTCTCTTCCTGGGATGTAGTTTCCCTCTTTTTATCATTCCTTCCCTTTTTCTGAACCGACCTCCTTCCCTTTACTACACCCCCCTTTTTTTCTTTTATATCAGTAAAATCAAATTATCCTTGAGTATTTTTTATATACCCACAACAGAGTTACAGTTCTCAAGGGTTCTGTGTACCTTTTTCTGTTTCTCTTCAGTCTTGTGGATGTAGATCAAATTTTTTGTTTAAGTCTGGTTTTTTTCTTAGAAACATATAGAATTCCTCTGTTTCATTGAATGACCATCTTCTTCCGTGGAAAAAGATGCTAAACTTAGCTGGGTAGTTCATTCTTGGTTGCAGTCCTTGATCTTTTGCCTTACGGAATATCAGGTTCCAGGCCCTTCTATCTTTTAATGTGGAGGCAGCCAGATCTTGGGTGACCCTTATTGTGGCACCTTGGTATTTAAATTGTTTTTTTCTAGCTGCTTGCAGGATTTTCTCCTTTGTGTGGTAATTCTGCAGCTTAGCCACAATATTCCGTGGTGTTCTTTTTTTAGGGTCTATTTCAGAAGGAGTTCGATGAATTCTTTCCACATCTACTTTCCCTTCTGTTTCTATTATCTCTGGACAGTTCTCTTTGATAATTTCCTGTAAAATAGAATCTAGGCTCTTTTTTTGGTCATAGTTTTCTGGAAGTCCAATAATCCGCAGATTATCTCTCCTAGATCTATTTTCCAGGTCTATAGATTTTCCCAGTAAGTATTTGACGTTGTTCTCCAGCTTCTCATTTTTTTTGTTTTGTTTGACTGATTCTTGGGTTCTCTGTGAATCATTCATTTCTATTTGTTCCATCCTGACTTTTAAGGAGTTATTTTCTTCTTTCACAGTTTTTAGTTCTTTTTGTAAATGCCCAATTTCGTTTTTAAATGAATTATTTTGCTCTATTGAATTTTTTTCCATTTCCCTAATTTTTTTTTTTTGAGAATTATTTTCTTTTTCCAATTCAGAAATTCTATTTTCTTGAGACTTTTTTATCTTTTCCAATTCAGAAATCCTACTTTCCTGTGTTTTTTTACCTTTTCTAATTCACTAATTTTGTTTCCCTGCATCTCCTGTGAATTCTTTATTTTTTCCAACTCCAATTTCAGGACGTTGTTATTCTCTATCATAACTTCCCTTTCCTTGCCCCATTTTTCTTCGATCTCCCTCAATTTCTTAAGAGCTTCTTCTAGGAGAGAGTTATGTGATGGGGGGCAGGAATCGTTCCCCTTTAGGTTGTTATCTTCTGAATCTTTGCTGTTAACTTCCTTGGGGTTGGGTACCCGCTCTTTCTCTGTATAGAAGGAATCTATAGTTTTTCTAGCTTTTTTGCTCATACTTAAAAAATGTTTTGGGGTCTGTCCCTGGGGTAGGAAATTATTTACTTCTTTACCAGCTTCCTCCCAGACCGGATGGATGCAGCGGCCCCTGTGCCCGCACTAAGAGAGAGCTCTGGGAGAGAGTTCCCCACCCCCTCCCTGGAAGTGCCTCAGAGGTGATTAGCACTGCTGTGCTTTGAGGGCGTAGAATAGTGAAGACAGCAGGAAGCTCAGCCTATGTGTCCGGGTGGGGAGTGGATGTCTGCAGCAGGTGACGTGAGAAGCCCCTGCGCTCAAACTGGAAGTGTCTGCCAGAAACCGCGGTCCCTAGTTCAAAGGTTCCGCTTCTCTGGGACTTCCTGGAGCTGAGTTCCACTCCCTCCAGCTAAGCTAGGCAGTGTGTGTTGCCTTGGGCCGTATCCACCCACTTGTCAGTCTCTTAACTATTCTCAGGAGGTAGCTGAGGCCACACCCCCTGGTGCCGAGTCTGCCGAGTCAGGGGGGGGGGGGGGGAAATCTAATCTGAGTTTTAAAATATTTTGGCTTTCTCTTCTGAACTGCTAAATAATTAGCAGAGAAGAGCTAACAGCCTGTGCCAGATTCCTTTACCTCAGTGGCTTCTCTGATCCCAGAGCCCCTCCCAGCGCAATGGGCGCAGTGTGCCCCTACCCCACCGTCTGTGCTGGTCTTTCTTATTCCTCCCCTGAGAACTGACCTTTCCTGTTGAAACTCCAGATTCTCTTCAGCTGGTAAGTCGTGCTTCCAGTCCTTGTGGATTCTATCAGTCCTGAGCTAATTTTGAGACTTAATTTATCTAATTGGTTGTGAGGGAGTGAGGACGTTCACTGAGTAGTGTGTTTCTTCTCCACCATCTTGGCTCCGCCCTTCAATTCTAATTCTTAGTGAAATATTTTTCTTTAGTCATCTTTTTAAAACTCTTTTGTATTGAGCCAATTGAATTTCTAAATGAGTTATTTTGATGAATGGATTTTTTTTTCCATTTTACAAATTCTATTTTTTAAGGAGTTGTCTTCTTTTTTTCATTATGTCAAATATATTTTGTAAGCAGTTATATGCTTTTTTTCTATTTCACTAGATCTATTTTCTAAGGAATTTTCTTCAGATAATTTCTGTTTCCTTTTCCAAATTCTACTGCAAGGTATTCATTTTCTTTCTCCATTTTTCTTCTTACTCTCTCTAAAGATCTTTTTTTAAATTTTTTTCAAGAGAGGCTTGTGAGATGGAAATCATCTTATATCATCCTTTGTGGCTTCATCTAGAGATGATTAGCTTTTAGAGTCCTTAGTGTTTGAGATCTGTTCTTCTCTTTCTCCATAAAAACAATCTATGGTAAGGGTTCTTTTTGCTTTTTTTACTCATTTTAAAAATAACATTTAAGGTCTACTTTTAGGACAAAGGGGAGATTGTCCAAGCTTCCTCTATAGGGGACAGTGGCTATGCTGGATTAATGCTGACTAGCTTCAAGTACTGGGGCGGGGGGGGGGGGAAGGATGTGGCTAGGTCTCACTTTCTAAGGTCCATGGGTTCACTATTTGCCTTTTGCATTTGTGTTTTCTGTCTTGTAGCTAATCTCCTGATCTACTGGCTTTCAACCAGGACAGAGTAGCCAAGAGTTCTGTAGATTCCTCTCATTATATCCCCTGGCACAGGGCCCATACCCACCTTGTTCTCTACACCTCCCTCCAAGCCCAATTGAAACAGATCTTTTCTGAAGTTCTTCCAAAATGGCTTTTGCTGAAAATGTGTTACAATCCAAATATTTGTGAGTTCTGTCACTCCAAAACCAACTCAGAAGCTTGATCTGGTGTTAGTTCTGATGGACATTAGGTAGAGGTTAAAATTACTAATTCTGTATTTCCTGCCATCATATTATCTCCAGATTATGCTTATTCCCTTGACCCCCCTGAACCCCTTCCCCAATATTTAATTTATAGACCCCACTTGTGATGTGTAGCCCTCCCTTTTTTAGTATCCCTCCCCTCCTTCCAAGTCCCTTCCCTTATTCGCCTTTTTCTTTTCCCTTTTCCTCTCCCCCCTTTTAATGAGGTGAGAGAGAATTCTCTGAAGAACAAATATGTCAATTATTTACTCTTTGAGCCTATTCTGATGAAGGTAAGATTCATACAATGTTTCTCCCCCTCTCTAAATTCCCTCAGATATGGTATATTTTCTATGCCTCTTCCTAAGATGTTTTTGAGGATGATTTAACTAATTGGTATTGAGGGAAGAAGGGAGCTTACAAAACCGGGTGTATCTTCTCTGCCATCTTGGCTCCGCCCTCGAAAGGTAAGTTAAAAATGGACACAAAAGTTGATAAGTCAATCTGTACCTATACCCTGGAGGCAGCAATACTAAAAAACAAGAAACCATAATACTTATGCAACCTAGAAAAAGATATAAAAGAACAACAAAGGAAAATATATATATCAGAAAAAGAAATATATTAATTAGGCTGATAAGTAAAGTATTGGGGAGGGGAAAAATCACAGACAGATGAGTGAAAATCATCAGTGGTTCTATGCCAAATATTTTTATTTGTAGAAGCGAATATCTCATAATCTGCACACTGGCAATTTGCCTATAACTTACATGTAGTTGCATGCAACAATGGCCCTATTTGGCAAAGAAAGTAGACTTTCCAAGATTTAAAGAACTGAATAGCAGCAGTAACAATATTTACTTTTCAACACAATGCTCAAAGGTTCCACATCATTGAGATATCAAGTGAACTGAGAATAAGCTCTTAATAGATTGTGTGCTCCTCTTGGACAAGAGTTGTGAAGGATGGGCCATTATGGTTGGACTGTAATCACTTTTGTTAGAAGAAATAACTATAATGAGGAAATCATAGATTTATTAGAAGAATCAAGCTTATGTTATATGTTGTTGTTGTTGTTTAGTCATTTAGTCATAATGATATGAACCCATAAACCATACATAGCCAAGTCCCTTCTATCAAACTCTATCCAATTTCAAGCTTTCTATTTCTATGATATCATTTATTCATCTCATACTCTTTCATTCCCTTTTCCTTTTCCTTTGTCCCATTGGGGTCTTTTCCAATAAGTCCTTTCTTTTCATTATGTGGCCAAATTAATTAAGCTTCAAATTCAGTATTTGACCTACTAATGAATAGCATGAATTAATGTCTTTAAATATTGACTAATTTGATCTACTTGCTGCCCAAAGGACTTTCAAAAGTCCTCTCCAGAACCACAATGTGAAAGTGTGAAAGTGTTTATTCTGTACCATTCAGCTTACTTTATATTCCAATTCTCAAAGCCATATGTCATTACTGGAAAATGAAAACTTTCACTAAATGAATCTTTGTTCATAAGTTGATGTCTTTGGTTTTTAGTTATTATGTATTTAGTATTATTTACTATTTATCTTATGAAACTTTCATAAGCCTGAAAATTTAGCATTACTCATACTTTTATTCTTGATGTACAATTAAAATAGATATTCACTATTCTCAATCCTCTTATGATGTAAAATTTACTTATGTCTACTAAACAGTTATCATCTCCATTCAAATTAATCTCCAATTAACTTTTTTTTTTTTTTTTTTTTTTTTTTTTTGGCTGAGGTAATTGTCTTTAAGTAACTTGCCCCAGGGTCACTTAGATAGTAAGTGGTATGTATCTGAGGCCAGATTTGATCTCAGGTCCTCCTGATTTCAGGGCTTATGCTTTATGCACTGCACCACCTAGCTGCCCCTATCTCCAGTTAAATTTTTAGAAGCCTTACTGGGTTAAATATACCTTTTCTGATTCACTCTGATAACAACCAATTTTGTTAGAATATGGTGTAGATAGGGGATCTAAATTCTAACTTGGTTTGGGAGAGGTAACTATTAAAATTTCCTTTTTGTGAATTTTGGAGAAGGATGCACATATTATAAATCAGCAATCATTACAAATCAAGGTTTGAATTATTTTTTTATTATCTAGTTTTAAGAAAATATTAACAATGTATATTAAATGTAAAATTTGTGTGTGAATCCATTTCTTACCTCCAGCTATTTTGTTCCCAGCATAATCCCTCATTTCTCTATAAACTCTGAGTTCAACAGGAATTTCAAGTAATAGAACATTCAGGGAATAAAGTTGTAATCAGAAAGAAGTCCTGATGACTGTTAAATAATCCTACTAATTAATGACAACACATTTATATAGTACTTTAAAGTTTGCAGAGTGCTTTACATCCATTAACTCAATATCCCTGAACTGAACTGGTAACGTATATGCAGTCACACGTCTTGGATTTGTTTTACTTGTATTATTTTTCCCTATTAAAGCTAGGTCTGCATACTATGCTTTAGTCAGAATTCACTGCACTGTACCTGCTGTTGTCCTCATCATGTTTTGGGCTCTTAAAAAACTTATTGCTACACTTGGGACTGAGAGTTATTTGGAAAAATTATATATATATATATACATATATATATGTATATATATGTATATATATATATATTTTAAGTAAAAAAAAAGCATGTTTAAATCTGTATTCAGATAACAAATTATTTCACTGAATATGGATAGTATTTTTCATCATACGTTTCTCAGAGTTGTGCTGGATCACTTTATTGCTGAGAATAGCAAAGTCATTAATGCTTGATCATTTTACAATATTGCTATTACTTTGTACATAGTATATTTCACTTTGTACCAACTTATAAAAGTCTTTCCAGATTCTTCTGAGAGTATCCTGCTCATTATTTTTTATGGCACAATAGCATTCTATCAAAATCACATAACACAATTAATTCAGCCATTCCCCAAAAGGTAAGCATCACTCAATTTTCAATTCTTTGCCCCCATAAAAAAGCTGATATGAATAAATACTTTTGTACATATGAGTAATTTTTCTTTTTTTTTTTTTAATCTCTTTTGAGATAAAACCCTAAGAGAGCTATTGCTAGCGCAAAGTGTTTTATAGTCCTTTTCGGCATAATTCCAAATTACTGTACAGAGTGGTTGAATCAGTTCACAACTCCACCACAGTACATTAATTTATCACAGCCATTCCAATATTTGCCATTTTCCTTTGAAAAGCACTTTAAAAGATAGGATTAGGTTTCTTAAGTAGAGTTAAATGAATATCAGATCCTATCTTAGTTTATGGCTTAATTACTAGGCTAAGACTTCATCTTGGTACAGGTTTTGACAGACAGGAAACAAAATGAATGATACACCCCTGTGATGCTACAGATTAAAAAAAAAATCTTCCTTTCTTGGAACAAAGTTTGAGGCCTCAGAAAAACCTTAAGAGGCAAATTTAATTGGTGAGAGTTTTCAGTTTGTGACAGGTGTTGTTTTGCCCTTTTCTTCCATTTCACTATTTATTGAAGGAAAACTGGGAAATAACCTGAACTTCACCAAACAGTAACTCTGGGAATAGTGGGAAGAGATAACTTTTCAAAGATAAAAATGTGAATTCATGTTGGAATAAGCCTAATAATAGGTTATTAGGAAATTTGAAAGTAGTTTTTTTGTGTGTTTTTTTTCCTGCTTTTACTGAAATCCATTACAATGGAAAAAAGAAGAGTCTAGGAGATAGAATCAAGATTTTCTTGATACAAATGATGCTTCTGATACTCATCAGTTGCATGACAATAGACCATTCATATTATGTCTCAAGTACTTAGGAAACTCACTAAGACTGGAAGTTATAAAAGAGTTGCTTATCTGTAGGGAAAGAGTTACTGTATCAGTAGGTGAAGGGAATTTCTAAATAGGTAGTTTCTAAAATTTGTAGAATTATAAGTATATCAAATATAAAGCTATATTAAAAAATAAAAATTCATTATTTCTGCATAAGACATATGGGAAAATACTTTATGTATAAATTTGATGTTAAAATTCCATTGTAAGTTCTAAAGTAAGAAATTAGAAAATCTCTGACATGAACAAATTATATTTTGACCAATATTATTATAAAAAATAGATTTATTTTAGCTATACAGTGTAAAGTCTAGGCTAGCTCCCTGCAGGCCTAAGGAACAGCTGGAATCAGGATAAGCAAAAGTCCTTTTTAGGCAGAGAAGTGAAGGAGACAGACTAACTGCCACAAGAATTGTCACCAGTTTATCTTCTCATCCTGCCTAAAAGTGAAGTCTGGCTTATTTCACCACACCCTCTAATCTATATACAGTTATCTATATACACCAAACATCAAGCCAGCACAGAACATTGAGAAAGACTATTTTTCCAAACATACGCAAATAGAATCATTGTCCAATAGGTAATAGCCTTAAGTGCTCAGTTGCCTGATTCAAGCACACCTATTAAGAGTTTCAGCCCTTTACATCTCCTGCTTTCTTTTGTTTTAGAACACAGGTGGTCACACTGGCCCTGACTTCTCAGGGAGGTGAGAACCTCAAAAAGCAGGTGATCACACCCCCCCTGACTTCTAGGAAGAGAGATGAAAAACAACAAAGGAAATTGGGAAAACAAGCCATATATTGTTAGTGGGTTTCTAGGCTGAAGGGTCTTACTAGAAACAGATATGCACAAATCCATCAACATGGGGCGGGTATTACACAAGCACATAGAAATAAAGTACAGGTTAGCAGTGATGACTTTCCATACAGCTGGTGCAGGCCCAATGTGGTGTACCAAACATGAATTGTACATGCAAGTAGTCATATAAGAAACAATATGAATCAATGTGGTGTTGTAAAAGATTTCCAAAAGTCCTAGAAGGAGGGTATGTAAATAACAATCATATATATGCCTCCTTCAGCAGCCAAGATATAGTCCAAAACCAATCTATTGTCCATTACTTCATGTGTTAGGGAATCCAATGATCCCCACAAGTTTTTGAAGTCCTGCAACAGTCTTTTTTATGTGTTAGGGAATCCATTGATTCCTGCAGATTTTGAAGTCTTACAACAGTCTTATCATGTCTAAGAGAATCCAATGATTCCTGAGGGTTTATAAATCCTGCAACAATCTTATCAACAATTTTTGATATTCATTCGTCTATTGCCATAACTGCCATGTTCTTTCAGTGGTGGGCACAATCAGCAATGGAATCATCTGATGTTTCTTGGGTCTTCTCTTTTATTTCAAGGGTCTGTTGCTTTTTTTCTAATAAATTATATCTCTGATCATTATTATGTTTATGTGGTTCTCTTATTTCTAACCCTGCTCACTTCTCTGTTTACTTCTACCCATTATCTTGTCTTGCTATTACTTAACCTACAATGACTCTAAAAATTCTTCCCTTATCCATCACCCCACCTAAATATCTTGTACACTTTATCCTTTTCTCCTTAAAATGCATACTCTTCTATGTTCTCTTATCCTAATCCCTCCTCCTCTTATATCTTCATAAAATTAGCTGACTTTTACACACACACACACACACACACACACACACACACACACACACACACACACACATTGTCCATCTTTAACCCATTCTCAATGTGAGAAAGATTTTAGAACAACCAGTCCTCCTCCATCTAATTGTTCTCTGTCAATTCTTCCTTTATGCCTTACTCATAATAACATAATTACTCTTTTTTTCTTTTTCCTACATGTTTTTGCTTTTTAGAATCACATCATATTTAGCTCCACTCCATTCTTCCTTTCAAACTATCCAATTATTAATATCAATCTTAGAATATGGTTTATATTTCCACATATAAAATATAAGCAGTTTGTCCTTGTTTTATCTCTTGAAATTAGTCTTTGATGTTGAAACTTTGTTGTAAATAATATTTTGCTGATTCTCTGAAATTTTCTAAGTAAATCTATTTTACTTTTTATTCTTCATTTTTATTATTATTACCATTTTTCTTATCTTTTCTTATTATTATTGCTAATAATTTCTAGAAGTATATCAGTAATAATAAGAACAAAGGAAATCCTTACTTTTATTATTCATTTGTCACGAAACTTTTTACTGTATCTGTGTTATATGTGATGCCTACTTTTTATTTTGAATAAAATTTTTTTAACATTACTAAAAGCATGCTTGCTTTGTAGCTTTTGAAGGTTTAATTCTAATATCAGTTGTCTCTTAATTCATGTTTGATATTAGGACAAAATGAAGGACTAATGAGTCACTGAACATTTATCAAAGAAGGAAGTTTCTTGATCACTCATGTTTTCATACCCTATTTACATTTTTCTTAGCAAACATACTGTTACGCCACAGTCTCCTTGAATTATCCTGCTCAATCCCCAGGTTGCAACATCACCCTTCCCTCTTAATCATCAGGATGTTTGATGAGAATAAAGATCTTCTCTTAGACATCTTCAGAATGTTCAGTGCCTCTCCTCATTCTGTGATCCCAACTTATCAGAATGTCAGGTGCCTTCCTGATTCTATCGTTGTTCTTGTTAATCATCAAAACCCTATAAAGGATCTTTGAATCCCACATTCAATACTGGATACTTATAGAGGAGAGTCCATTCCTATCAATTAATTAAACTCTCCAATAAATTAAATTATTATAACTTTCTAATTTCTAAGTTGCCTCAGTTTCTCTAGCATTGCAATACCTATGTGGTTTGTCATTTTCTTCTCTAGCTTATTTTATAAATGAATAACTGAAGCAAAAAGACTTACAGACTTGCCCAGGGCTAGTAAGTGTCTGGGCTGGATTTAAACTCAGATTATTCTGATTCTTGGTCCAGCATTCTATCTGTTGTGCCAATTAGCCACTAAGAAAGAAGTTTTACTTGACCTTAAAGTGGCAAAAAATATATGGCAAGAATATATAGAAAGAATACTGTAGCAGTTAGCTTCTCTGGACTTCATCTTGAAATTATCCTACTCATGGTAACTAGATTAGAGTGGTCTCAGACACCCACCTATCCTGGAGCTTTTTGTTGGCCATTGATTAGGAAATTGTGTTAGAAGAGCTGTATATAATCAATGTTGGTGGGGGAAGAGAAAATTTCATCAGGTATCCCTCTAGGGGAAATAGGGCTAAAGAAAGTTATATAAGAGTTGCATGTAAAGAGAAAGCTTTGTTGGGGAAAGAGGAATTGCATAAGGAAATTGCTGTCCTAACACAGTAGGTTTCTTTTGGCATAAACAATTATAATTTTTTTTTGCTAAAATATTTTTTCTTCATTAAGATAATCAAGTGATTTTTGTTTTAAATGGAATTATTTTCAGTTTTTTTCCTAATCCTTTTAATATTAAATAATTTTATCTTCCTTGCATAAATATAATATTACAAATCTGGATTTCTTGCATGGATTTATATAGTGTGTTTGATAGAATTTTATTTAAAAAATTTAATCCATGTTCCATAGTGATGGCAATTTTTAGTTCTTTATTCTATCCTTCCGTAGTTTCAGTATTAATATTATATTTGTTTCATAAAAAGAGACTTTCTTCCTCAAGGGGAGTTAAGAAATATTTAACAGTTACTACCTACATGTGAAGCATAGTGCTAAATGTTCAGATTACAAAGAAAGGAGGGAAAAAATCCTGTTCTTATCTCATGGTTTAATGAGGAAGAAAATCTAAAACAATTGTGCATGTGCACATGAAATAAATTAGAGGGAAGATACTAATATTAATAAAAATTGGGTAAAATTTCTTGTAGAAGGGAAACTCTGAATGAGAATTGAATAAAGCAGGGAACCTAGGAAGTAGAGGTGAGGCAAAAGAAAGAGTTCCTGGCACGGGCCATAGCTAGTGAAAAATGGCAAGGGTTAGGAGTTGAATGGAACATAATGAAGCCCTGTCCATTTGATTAAACAATACACTGTATTGTTGGGGGTGGGAAGAAAGATATAAAAAGACTGGAAAAGTAAAAAGAGAGTAGGTAATAAAGGACTTCAAGAGCCATGAAAAAGATTTCATATTTATTATATTTATTTCTTGATATAACAAAAATACTTTCACATTGAATGAAAAGGAGGATGATATAATCACCTTTGAAATATAAGAAAATGAATCTGATATCAAAGTGAAGGATAGAATGAAGAAGACAGAGACTTAAGACATTGCTGCTAACCAGCAGGTTACAACAATAGTTAGGATGTGAGAAGATTGAGGTCTGCATCATTCATGTGACCTTTCAGAGTAGACATTATTATCTGTCAATTGTCTTGGAAGAGGGTAAGTGATACCATGAGATATGCACAAGAGATCTTATCAAAGTAGAAATGTTAGGATTTAGCAACTGCAGACTTGTGTAGGATTATAGAGAGTAAGGAACTAAGGATGATACCTAGGTCATTAGAAAGGTTGTAGTACCCTTAACAGTAATAAGAAAATTAGGAGATAGTATGATAGATTCAGTTTTAGACATGTTGAGTTTAAAATGTCTGCCAGACATCTAGTTTGGGATGTCAGATAGGTAAGTGAGATAAGAAACTGAAACAGGAAAACAAGTTGGGTTGAGACAAGTAGACTTTACAATTGGCTACATAGAAATGATAACTGAATCCATGATAATGATGAAATCACTAAATAAAATAGTAGAGGGAAAAGAGAAGAGAGTACAGGGAAGAATCTTACTGAACATTATAGTTACCTTTTGTGACTAAGCTGAAGGAGCAAATAAGACTGAGAAATAGTGGTGAGATTGGTAGGAAGAGAACCCAGAGAGAGCAGTGTACTTTTTGTTTAAGGTAATTTATCTAAATTAAATTCACCTGATTAGTAATTAATGGAATCCCAAACCTAAGCTGTTGAGCAATAGGAAGATAGTGCATAAAGGAAACAGAGTGTCTCTCTCTCCTACTCTCTCTCTCCTTAAATGAAGTAGAGGTGGGTGGATGAGAAAGAGACAGAGCAACAGAAAGAGATAGAGGTAAAGAAAGAGAAAGACAGGTGGAGAGACAGAGAAAAAAGAGAGAGAGAAGGAAGGAAAGAGAAAGAAAATCAGAGAGTAGCTTCATAGAATTGTCAAATCAAAACTTCATAGAATTGTTAGAGACTGAGAAGAAAAGGAAGTTAAAACATAGACTGCTAACTTTTTTCTCAAAAAGTTTAGCATGAAAGGAAGAAGAAATATTACAATAACTAGAGGAAGGATCAAATGAGTTTTAATAAAGGTGGGAAGATAAGAGTATGTTTGTACATAGTAAAGGAGCAATTAGTGGACACAGTGATTGAAGATTATTAACAAAGTGGTAAAAGTGGAAAGCATCTGAATGATGGGTTATGAGGAAAAGAGACAAAAGAGGGAATCTTCCTAATGTCAGTGAATAATCTCAATTTTTTTTCAGTGAAAAAAGAAGCAATATGGTGCAGTGGATAGAGCACAGGCCCTGAAGTCACAATGACCTGAATTCAAATCTGGCCTCAAACAATATTTACTAGATATGTGATCCCAGGCAAACGTGTACCCTCAATTGTGTCAAGAGAGAGAGAGAGAGAGAGAGAGAGAGAGAGAGAGAGAGAGAGAGAGACAGAGACAGAGAGACAGAGAAACATAGACAGATACACAGTCACAGATAGACACAGATACAGAGAGAAAAGAAAAAGAAAAAAGAGGCAGTATTTGAACTAAGACACTCTCAGAAGTTGAACCCATAGTAGAATTCAGGAAGGATGAAAACATTTACTAAAATGTATTTGGTGAGCAGAACAGTAAATTGGTGAAGGAGATGTAAAATATTTTCTTGTCATTTAAATGTCCTCCAATTTGGAAATTCTGGGACTCTAAATTCTTTTAAACTTTCAATCTAATGATTTTAGTTCTTATTTTTTTTTCTAGTATTTTCTAATATTACTACAATTTGACAGTCTCACTGAAGTTATATAAGATCTTTAGATGAATTCAGGAAAAATTCTTATTTTATTATTGCTATGACCTAATTACAAACATTTTATAATTTTAACTTATTTAGGTATTTATTTCCATAAGATTACTTTTTGGTTGCTTTATGTAAATATCCTGTGTGTTTAGATAAGTTAACTCCAATATCTTTTATGCATTTTGAAATTATTTGGTATAAATTTTTTTTCTTTATGAAATATCTTCTTTTTGTTTGTTTATGATGCACAGGGTACTTTGCAAAAATACTTACACATTTCATTTTTACACATTACTAGTTTACTGAAGTAATTAATAATCTCAATTTCTTCACTGACTCTCCAGGATTTCTAAATAAGGCAAATCATCTGCAAATGGGGATAATTTTGCCTACTTTTTGCAAATATTAATTTACCCTTATCTTATTTCTATAGTTGGAATTTTAAGTGCTATGTCAAATAATAATGGACAATTAAATATTCTTGATTATTCATGAACTTGTTAGGCATTCTAACATTTCTCAATAATAAACAACATGGGATCTAAGATTCAGATAATTTGTACATTATATCACACACATACCATATATCAAATCATATCATATCATTTTGGCCCTTCCATGTGTATGCTTTTTAGATTTTTTTTTCAAATGATTCATGGCTATATTATGTCGAAAATAAAGGTCAAAAACTGTCACTTGTAGGATATCTTCAACATAAAGAAGATCCAACTCACTTCCAGTTGATCAATGATGGACAGAAACAGCTACACCCAGAGAAGGAACACTGGAAATTGAATGTAAACTGTTAGCACTACTGTCTTTCTACCCAGGTTACTTATACCTTCGGAATCTAATTCTTAACATGCAATAAGAAAATTGGGTTTACATACATATATTGTACCTAGGTTATACTGTAACACATTTAATATGTATGGGATTGCCTATTATCTAGGGGAGGGAGTAGAGGGAGGAAGGGGAAAATTTGAAAAAATGAATACAAGGGATAATATTATAAAAAAATTACTTATGCATATGTACTATCAAAATTTTTTTTATAATTATAAAATTAATTTAAAAAAACTATCAGTTGTAAAAACACTTGTATCCCTAATAAAGCATAGAACTTAGCTCTAGTAAGCACTTCACAAACAGTTTTTGATTCAATCATAATATGTTGTTCATATGACTAATCATGCTGAATGTTTTCCTAAGATAGTCTCCTATAGCCCCAATAAAAATCCAACTTGGTTATCATAAATCTTTTGCTACATATATAGTTAGAATTTATTTGTGAATATTTTTATAAAATATTTACTTCAAGTGCTTTTTATTATTATTTTGTAATTTTTTAGTCATGTACAACTTTTTTGTGACATCAAATAATCACATAAAGTGGTTTCCCATTTCCTTTCCAGTTTATTTTAAAAGTGAGGAAACTGTGAAACAGAGTTAAAAGACTTGCCAATTGTCACATAGCTAGTGAGTGTCTGAGGTAAGAGTTGGAAGATAAGTCTTCCTGACTTCAGAGACAGCACTCTATTCCTTGAACCATCTCATTACTCTCATTAATATTAATGATGTATAATTTTATTTATTTCTTCTATTCTTTACTGATTTTGTTATGATAAGCATTTGTTTCATATGAATCATACTAAATTGCAATTTATTGTGCATATGGAAATCACAGATTTGGATCTCAAAAGAGGGAAGGTCTTTAGTTGTTTTTGTTTATTTTTAATATTTGATTGAATTCACCTATAAATTTTTCTGAATTATGCATTTTTCTTCATTTCTCTTTCTGAAGTTAAGTTGTTAAAGATTATCTTTTTTGCTTAAATTTCACATATTTGCTATGAATTTTTAAAAATTCTATTTAATTGACATAGAATATTTTGTTGAATAATTTTTCATTAGAAGTTTTATTTTTTATTACTGAGAATTTATTTTGTCAATTATATTAGTCATTCCATGTTTTCTTTCTAAAAATAAGTTATGGGAATGATTTTTTAAAAACCATTTTTATCTAGTATACTTGTTATTTCCAATTTTCGTTATATTTTGATTTTACAAATCTCTTAATTTCTGCTAATAATGTGGTTAATTGATTTAGTAATTATTATAAATTTATCTTCTTTTTTCTATTTAATTACTATATACATTCAAAGATATAAATTTTTAGTCAGCTTCTTTCATATATTTTTGTATGTGGTCTCATATTATCATTCTTAGCAAATTAAATACTTCTTGTTCCTTTTCACTACTCTTTGTCTACTTATTATAATGATGCTTGTTACTTAGAATCACTTTATGTTTTGATTGTTTTATCATTTTCTTTCCTTAGTTATTTTGTTTTATTTTTCTAAATGTGTTATAGTTAATATTTTTGCCTATTGAATTAGTCTATGATTTTATTATGCCATAGAATTAATTTTGATGGTCCTGTATGATTAGAAAACTATTTTAATATTTATATTTAGATTCACTTTAGTGCTAATATGTTTATCTCATAAAACTTTTTTCAAAACTATAATTTCCTTTTTTGTTTTATTTTGAATTTTTCTAGCTCTTACAGAGAAATAAAGACATGACCATAATTATTCAGCTACTAATATCCTTTATTTTGTAATTTAATTAGCTCTTTATGCCTTGTAAACCACATAAGCAACAAGATGGTGGACTAGATTTTTTTCCTGATAAACCAACTGAGTAACAACTAACTTTAAAAAAAGAAGAAAAGAAATTATGCATCAAAGATATAACAACTTCAGCTGTTTATGATCTGGTACAGTCTGAATGCAAAAGAAGAAAAAAAAAAGCACAAATTTACTCTGACTGGGGGCTGCTAGGTGGTGCAGAGCAGCAGCCCTGAAGTCAGGAGGACCTGAGTCCAAATCTGGCCCTAGACACTTAAGATTTTCTAGCTGTGTGACCCTAGCCAAGTCACTTAACCCCAATTGCCTCAGTAAAATAAAATAAAATAACAAATAAAAATAAATAAATTTACTCTGACTTTTAATTAACTTTAATTAATTAATTGATTGATTGATTAATTGATTATTGATAATTGATTAATTCTGTATCCTTTCCCTACTTCTTAAGCTGAACTGGCAGACCAGAGGACAAGACACAGGCTTATAGTAAAATCCACTCCAGTCTTTATCTACCTTTTGCTATCTTTTTCTGGTGCTATAGAGACCTAGGTTCCAGGAAAATATATACACTTATTGTGAGCAAAATATACTGATTTTGAAGACAAGATGCACAGAAACAATAATCCTTAAGATCATTGTTTAATAGAATAACAAAATGATACAAAAGTTGTATTACTATTAAATAAATTGATAAAGCAAATTGTCAAGAGCTTCCAAATCTAAAAATGAAAACCCAAACAAAAGAATTCACAGATTTCTTCCAAAACAAAGAAAAAATGCTGAAAAATTCAAAACCCATAGTGATTAAATAGCCAGGTGGGGCAAATTCAGACCATACAAAAGTTGGATAAAATTTGGAGCCATGGCCAATAAAATTTGCCACTCTGGGGTATGCTGTTTCACAGCATACATTTAATTTGTGCATCGATATAAAAGGTATATAATCTGTCAGGTCTTATCCCAGATAATTGTACTACTTGTTTAATGGCCTTTAATAAAATTCTAGCCACAAGCACTGGGTAAGGAGTAAGGCTTTGTTGTGGCTGTGCTTTGAGGTTCACCCACTATATTTGTGGTGAGTGTCTATTTTGTAACAAAAACTTATACTTCCAAGAGTTTTTGAGTAACTCTGTCAACCACATTGGAGAAAGCCTGTTCAACCTCTCTCAAAGCCTCTTGAGCTTCTTTTGTAAATTGGCATGGTGAATTTAAAGTACTGTCTCCCCTTAAAATGTCATACAGTGGTTGCAATTGATAGGTAGTCAAGCTTAACACTGGTTATCTCCTATCAATTTCTGAAAGTCATTTAAGGTGTTTAGCTTCTATGTTCTTAAAGAAAGTTTTTGTACTTGAAGCACCTTAGGATATACTTCATATCCTAAATGTTGAAAAGGAGCATGTCTTTCACTTTTTTTTTTTTTCTGGAGCTATATGCAATTTCTAGCTCCTTAGTGTTTCTATGGTCTTTTGTAGACATTCTTCTGAAATTTGTATCTCAAGTGCACATCCCAATATATCATCCATTTAATATAAAACATTACTTTTGGAAATGCTTTTCTTACTGGAATAAGAGCAGCAGCAACATACATTTGATACATAATAAGGCTATTTTTCATTCCCTGTGGCAAAACTGTCCATTCATATCTTTTATATGGCTCAGCTAAATTAACACTGGGCACTGAAAAGGCTAATCTTTTCATATCTTTCTTATCTAGAGGGATAGAATAGAAACAATCCTTAATGTCTATAACCCAAAGAGGCTATTCTCTAGGCAATTGAATAGGAGACAGTCTAGGCTGAAGAGTCTCATACTTTCCTTCTGTTCATTTACTTTTCTTATATCAGTCAATATCCTCCATTTTCCAGATTTCTTTCTTACAACAAATACAGGGGAATTCCAACGACTTAGAGAAGGTTGTAAGTGTCCTTTGTCAAGTTGTTCCTGGACTGTATCTAATAAGGCCTGAATTTTATCACTTGCTAAGGGCCACTGTTCTACCTACACTGGTGTATCAGTTTTCCATTGAATGGAAACAGGTGAGACTGTTGACAGACCTTCAATAGCAGCCCTGCCTAAAAAGCTGAAGTACTCAATTATAATGCTAAGTGTTATAAGATGTCTCTTCCCCACATATACGTAGGGATTTTTCAACTATAAAGGGAGTAAAAACTCCTGTTTTACCATCAAAAGTCCATTGCAAAGTAGTAGCACTAACTTCAGCTGATATTGTTCCTCCTCTGCCAGACATAAAAGCGTTTGGCTTAATCTTTAGCCAATGACTGGGCCAATTGGCACATCTAATGACTCTACTGTGTCTACCAATCCTTTCATTGGAATGATATTTACATAGATAGTGAGCATAGAATGGTCACTGTAACAGCTGAAATCCAGAATATCCCTGGATTCTGTTTTGGGAGTCAAAATCTGGGCAAAGCTCACAAAATTGGCTAGGAAACTGTATCAATATATCTAATGCTACTACTTCTCTTGGGTGATACAACACATATTGTCTAACTGTATCAGCGAATGGGATATTAGCTACACATTCTCCAGTTTCCCAAATCAGTGTGTGGATGGCCACTATTTTGTAAGCACTCTAAGAAGGTGAAATGGTCAAGTCTACTGTGCCTGGAGGTAAAGGATGCATAGGATGGACAAGAAGAGATTTCACCTCTCTTGGGGACATCTCAGTAGTCCCAGCTGCATACAACTCTATTCTCCACAATTCTAATCTGTTTTTTTTGGGGGGGGTCTGGAAAATTTTATTTATTTTTATATATATATATTTTTTAATTTTAATTGTTTTTATTTAGCAGATATTTGGATGGGTAATTTTACAAAATTGCCAAAGCTTTTGTGCCAATTTTTTCCGTCCTCCCACCCCCCCAAGATGGCAGGTCAATCAATACATGTTAAATATGTTAGACTATAAATTAGATACAATATATGTATACGTGACCAAACAGTTGTTTTGCTGAACAAATAGTGCATATTTAGCATGTGAAGGAAATCCAAAATGCAGGCAGACAAAATTAGAGGGATTGGAAATTCTATGTAGTGGTTCATAGTCATCTCCCAGAGTTCTTTTGCTGAGTGTAGCTGGTTTAGTTCATTACTGCTCTATTGGAACTGATTTAGTTCATCTCATTGTTGAAGAGGGTCATATCTATCAGAATTGATCATCATACAGTATTGTTGTTGAAGTATATAATGATTTCCTGGTCCTGCTAATTTCAATCAGCATCAGTTCATGTAAGTTTCTCCAGGCCTTTCTAAATCATCCTGTTGGTCATTTCTTACAAAACAATAATATACAATAATATTCATATAACACAATTTATTCAGCCAATATCCAATTGAGGGGCATCCACGTACTTTCCACACTTTCTGGCCACCACAAAGAAGGCTGCAACAAACATTCTTGCACATACAGGTACATTTCCCTTCTTTAAGATCTCTTTGGGATACAAACCCAGTAGCAACCCTGCTGGATCAAAGGGTATGCACAGTTTGATAACTTTTTGAGCATAGTTCCAAATTGCTCCCAGAATGGCTGAATATATTCACAGCTCCAACAATGTATCAGTGCCCCTGTTTTCCCACATCCCCTCCAACATTCTGCATTACCTTTCCTATCATTCTAGCCAATCTTACAGGTGTGTAGTGGTATCTCAGAGTTGTCTTAATTTGCAATTCTCTGATTAATAATGATTTGGAGCATCTTTTCATATGACTAGAAACAGTTTCAATTTCTTTATCCAAGAATTGTCTGTTCATATCCTTTGACCTTTTATCAATTGGAGATTGGCTTGATTTCTTATAAATTAGAGTCGATTCTCTATATATTTTGGAAATGAGCCTTTATCTGAACCTTTGACTATAAAAATGTTTTTCAAGTTTATTCTTTCCCTTCTAATCTTATCTGCATTGATTTTGTTTGTACAAAAACTTTTCAATTTGATATAATCAAAGCTTTCTAATTTGTTATCAATAATATTCTCTAGTTCTTCTTTGGTTATTAATTCATTCCTCTTCCACAGATCTGAGATGTAAACTATCCTATGTTCCTCTAATTTATTTATAATCTCATTCTTTATTCCTAGGTCATGAACCCATTTTGACCTGACCTTGGTTTACAGTGTTAAGTGTAGATCAATGCCTAGTTTCTGCCACATTAATTTCCAATTTTCCCAGCAATTTTTGTCAAACATTGAGTTCTTATCCCAAAGGCTGGGGTCCTTAGGTTTGTCAAACACTAGGTTGTGATAGTTATTAATTATTTTGTCCTTGGACCTAACCTATTCCACTGATCATCTAGTCTATTTCTTAGCCAATACCAAATGGTTTTGGTAACCACTGCTTTATAATATAATTTAAAATCTGGTACAGCTAGGCCACCTTCATTTGATTTTTTTTTTCATTAATTCCCTTGAAATTCTTGACCTTTTGTTTTTCCATATGAACTTTGTTGTTATTTTTTCTAGGTCATTAAAATAGTTTTTTGGGAGTCTGATTGGTATAGCGCTAAATAAATAGATTAGGTAGTATTTTCATCTTTATTATATTTGCTCGCCCTATTGAAAGGCATTTAATAGTTTTCCAATTGGTTAGAACGGACTTAATTTGTGTGGAAAGTGTTTTGTAGTTTTGCTCATATAGTTTCTGATTTTCCCTTGGCAGATAGATTCCTAAAAATATTATAATATCAGTAGTTACTTTAAATGGAATTTCTCTCTGTAACTCTAACTGTTGGACTTTGTTAGTGACATATAAGAATGTTGATGATTTATGTGGATTTATTTTGTATCCTGCAACTTTGCTAAAGCTGTGGATTATTTCTAATAGCTTTTTAGTTGAATCTTTGGGGTTCTCTATGTATATCATCATATCATCCACAAAGAGTGATAATTTGGTTTCCTCATTACCTACTGTAATTCCTTTAATTTCTTTTCTCCACTCTTATTGCCAAAGCTAGCATTTCTAATACAATATTGAATAGTAATGATGAATAGTAAAATCAAATTATACATGTAGTCTTAATGTATATCTACAATAGAAATACAGTTCTCAAGAGTCCCTTTTACCTTTTTCTACTTCTGTTGAGTCCTATGATTGGAGATCAAAATTTTCTTTAGATCTGTTTTTTTTTTTTTTTTACTTAGAAACATATGGGATTCATCTGTTTCATTAAATGTCCATCTCCTTCCATGGAAGAAACCTTGTTTCACCCCTGATCTTAATGGGAATGTTTGCAATCTTTCCCCATTACATATGATGCTTATTGATGGTTTTAAATAGATGCTACTGATTATCTTAAGGAAAAGTCTATTTATTTCTATACTCTCAAGTGTTTTTAATAGGAATGGATGTTGGATTTTATCAAATGCTTTTTCTGCATCTATTGAGATGATCATATGATTTTTGTTAAATTGATTATTAAATAAGATATTAGCAAAAGGACTCCAGAAAATCATCTTCAGGATAACTCATCATGATCAAGTAGGACTTTTGCTTATCCTGACAAGAGGAGCTAGACCAGACCTTCACAATTTGGTGCCCAAACAGGGACAGACACGGTCCTGATTCCAGTGGAAAAGCCTCCCCATCCAGATCTCAGTCTCTCTGACCCAGAACTGTGAGTAACAAGGAAAATTTGTTAAAGATTAAGTGAGCATGCTAATAGATAAATAAGGAACTTAACTTGTTAAGGGCTAAACCAGCAATCTCTTATAGTGAAATGGGGAAAACACCTTCTGTTCAAGGAAAATGTTTAGAGAGAATCATCAAGGTTATGAAAAGCCAAGGACTGATTATAATTTTTGAGGAGATTACTGAATTTTTAAGAACTGTGAAGGTCATATGTCCTTGTTTTTCTCTGGAAAAAGAATTGGATCCAGATGAATGGGAATTAGTAGAAAAGCAATTAGGTGAACACTACAATTCCAGGCCAAACTCAATTTCTTTTTTTTTTTTTTTTTTTTTTTTTTTTTTTAATTTTTTATTTTATTTTATAATTATAACATTTTTTGACAGTACATATGCATGGGTAATTTTTTACAACATTATCCCTTGCCCTTACTTCTATTCAGATTTTTTCCCTTCCTCCCCCAACCCCCTCCCCCAGATGGCAAGCAGTCTTATATATGTTAAATATATTACAGTATAATTTAGATACAATATATGTGTGTAGAACCGAATTTTTTGTTGCACAGGAAGAATTGGATTCAGAAGGTAAAAATAACAGTTTACATTCATTTCCAAGTGTTCCTTTTCTGGATGTAGCTGGTTCTGTCCATCATTAATCAATTGGAATTGGATTAGTTCTTCTCTATGTTGAAGAAATCCACTTCCATCAGCATACATCCTCGTCCAGTATCATTGTTGAAGTGTATAATGATCTTCTGGCTCTGCTCATTTCACTTAGCATCAGTTGATGTAAGTCTCTCCAAGCCTCTCTGTATTTCTCCTGTTGGTCATTTCTTATAGAACAATAATATTCCATAACATTCATATACCATAGTTTACCCAACCATTCTCCAATTGATGGACATCCATTCATCTTCCAGCTTCTAGCCACTATGAAAAGGGCTGCCACAAACATTTTGGCACATACAGGACCCTTTCCCTTCTTTAGTAGTTCCTTGGGGTATAAGCCCAGTAGTAGTATGGCTGGGTCAAAGGGTATGCATATTTTGATAACTTTTTGGGCATAATTCCAGATTGCTCTCCAGAATGGTTGGATTCTTTCACAACTCCACCAACAATGCATCAGTGTCCCAGTTTTCCCACAGCCCCTCCAACATTCATTGTTATTTGTTCCTGTCATCTTAGCCAATCTGACAGGTGTGTAATGATACCTCAGAGTTGTCTTAATTTGCATTTCTCTGATCAATAGTGATTTGGAACACTCTTTCATATGAGTGGAAATAGTTTTAATTTCATCATCTGAAAATTGTCTGTTCATATCCTTTGACCATTTATCAATTGGAGAATGGCTTGATTTCTTATAAATTAAAGTCAATTCTCTGTATATTTTGGAGATGAGGCCTTTATCAGAACCTTTAACTGTAAAAATGTTTTCCCAATTTGTTACTTCCCTTCTAATCTTGTTTGCGTTAGTTTTGTTTGTGCAGAAACTTTTTAATTTGGTGTAATCAAAATGTTCTATTTTGTGATCAGTAATGGTCTCTAGTTCTCCCTTGGACACAAACTCCTTCCTCCTCCACAAGTCTGAGAGGTAAACCATCCCATGTTCCTCCAATTTATTTATGATTTCGTTCTTTATGCCTAAATCTTGGACCCATTTTGATCTAATCTTAGTATGTGGTGTTAAATGTGGGTCCATGCCTAGTTTCTGCCATACTAATTTCCAGTTTTCCCAGCAGTTTTTGTCAAATAATGAATTCTTATCCCAAAATTTGGGATCTTTGGGTTTGTCAAAGATTAGATTGCTATTTTTATTCACTATCTTGCCCTGTAAACCTAACCTATTCCACTGATCAACTAGTCTATTTCTTAGCCAATACCAAATGGTTTTGGTGATTGTTGCTTTATAATATAGCTTTAAATCAGGTACACTTAGACCACCTTCCTCTGACTTTTTTTTCATTAGTTCCCTTGCAATGCTCGACCTTTTATTCTTCCATATGAATTTTGTTGTTATTTTTTCTAGGTCATTAAAATAGTTTCTTGGGAGTCTGATTGGTATAGCACTAAATAAATAGATTAGTTTGGGGAGTATTGTCATCTTTATTATATTCGCTCGGCCTATAGAAGAACACTGAATGTCTTTCCAATTATTTAAATCTGACTTTATTTTTGTGGCAAGTGTTTTGTAATTTTGCTCATATAATTCCTGACTCTCCTTTGGTAGATATATTCCCAAATATTTAATACAATTGACTGTTATTTTGAATGGAATTTCTCTTTGTATCTCTTGCTGTTGGATTGTGTTGGTAATGTATAAAAATCCTGAGGATTTATGTGGATTTATTTTGTATCCTGCGACTTTGCTAAAATTCTGAATTATTTCTAATAGCTTTTTAGCAGAGTCTTTGGGGTTCTCTAAGTATACCATCATGTCATCTGCGAAAAGTGACAATTTGATTTCTTCATTTCCTACTCTAATTCCTTGGATCTCTTTCTCGGCTCTTATTGCCAAGGCTAGAGTTTCTAGTACTATATTGAATAGTAATGGTGATAGTGGGCAACCTTGTTTCACTCCTGATCTTACAGGGAAAGGTTCTAGTTTATCACCATTACATATGATGTTTACTGAAGGTTTTAAATATATGCTCCTTATTATTTTAAGGAATAGTCCATTTATTCCTATACTCTCAAGCGTTTTTAGTAGGAATGGATGTTGGATTTTATCAAATGCCTTTTCTGCATCTATTGAGATGATCATATGGTTTTTATTAATTTGATTATTAATATGGTCAATTATACTAATAGTTTTCCTAATATTAAACCAGCCCTGCATTCCTGGTATAAATCCCACTTGGTCATAGTGTATTACCCTGGGGATGATTTTCTGAAGTCTATTTGCTAATATCTTATTTAAGATTTTAGCATCAATATTCATTAAGGAAATTGGTCTATAGTTTTCTTTCTCAGTTTTCGATCTACCTGGTTTAGGTATCAGTACCATGTCTGTGTCATAGAAGGAATTTGGTAGGACTCCTTCAATCCCTATTTTTTCAAATAGTTTACATAGCATTGGAGTTAGTTGTTCTTTAAATGTTTGGTAGAATTCACCTGTAAATCCATCTGGTCCTGGGGACTTTTTCTTAGGAAGTTGGTTAATAGCTTGGTCTATTTCTTTTTCTGAGATGGGACTATTTAGACTACTTACTTCATCCTCTGTTAATCTGGGCAAGCTATATTTTTGAAGGTATTCTTCCATTTCATTTAAGTTATCAAATTTATCGGCATAAAGTTGAGCAAAGTAGCTCCTAAGTATTGTTGTAATTTCCTCTTCATTAGTGGTGAGTTCACCCTTTTCATTTTCAAGACTATCAATTTGCTTTTTCTCTTTCCTTTTTTTAATCAGGTTTACTAAGGGTTTGTCTATTTTGTTGGTTTTTTCATAAAACCAACTCTTAGTTTTATTAATTAATTCAATAGTTTTTTTACTTTCAATTTTATTAATCTCACCTTTTATTTTTTGAATTTCAAGTTTTGTGTTTGTCTGGGGGTTTTTAATTTGTTCCTTTTCTAGCAATTTTAGTTGTAAACCCAATTTGTTGGCCCTCTCTTTCTCTATTTTATGCAAGTAGGCCTGTAGAGATATAAAACTTCCCCTAATTACTGCTTTGGCTGTATCCCACACATTTTGGTATGATGTCTCATTATTGTCATTTTCTTGGGTGAAGTTATTAATTATGCCTATGATTTGCTGTTTTACCCAATCATTCTTTAGTATAAGAGTATTTAGTTTCCAATTATTTTTTGGTCTATTTTCCCCTGGCTTTTTATTAAATGTTATTTTGATTGCATTATGGTCTGAAAAGGATGCATTTACTATTTCTGCCTTACTGCATTTGATTTTGAGGTTTTTATGCCCTAGTATATGATCAATTTTTGTATAGGTTCCATGAACTGCTGAGAAGAAAGTATATTCCTTTCTGTCTCCATTTAGCTTTCGCCAAAGATCTATCATATCAAACTTTTCTAGTATTCTATTTACCTCTTTGACTTCTTTCTTATTTATTTTGTGGTTTGATTTATCTAATTCTGATAGTGCAAGGTTGAGATCTCCAGCTATTATAGTTTTGCTATCTATTTCCTCTTGTAGCTCTCTTAATTTCTCTTTTAAGAATTTAGATGCTGCACCACTTGGTGCATACATGTTTAATATTGATACTGCTTCACTATTGATGCTTCCCTTTAGCAGGATATAATGTCCTTCCTTATCTCTTTTAATTAGATCAATTTTTGTTTTTGCTTGATCTGAGATGAGGATGGCTACTCCTGCTTTTTTGGTTTTTCCTGAAGCATAATAGATTCTGCTCCACCCTTTTACTTTTAGTTTGAATGTCTCATCCTGTTTCAGGTGTGTTTCCTGTAAACAACATATAGTAGGATTCTGACTTTTAATCCAGTCTGCTAACAGCTTCCTCTTTATGAGGCAGTTTGCCCAATTCACATTTATGGTTCGAAGGATTAATTCTATATTGCTTGCCATCCTATTAACCCCTGTTTATGCTTTTCCCCTTTCCTTCCCTTTTACCCTCCTATCCAGTATTCAACTGGTAAACACCACTTGCTTTTCACAGCCCTCCCTTTTTAGGATCCCTCCCCCACCTTAAAGATCCTCCCCTTATTTTACCCCTTTTCCTTGAAATTACTGTATTCCCTTCCCCTTAGCTTACTCCTTCCCTTTCACTTTTCAATGAAGTGGAAGAAGTTTCACCATAAATCGAATATGTCTATTGATACACGCTATGTTCATCTCCCTCCTTTCTTTCTCTCAGATATAATAGATATAATTTGCCTCTTCATGAGATGTAGTACCACCACTTTACACTTTTTTATGATATAATCTCCTTTCCACCACTAGTTTCTAAGACAAATTGTACATATGTTCTTTACATATTTTTTTGACAGAATTATAGTTCTCAAGATTTCTTTTTACCTTTTTAGAAATCTCTTGAGTTCTGTATTTGAAGATCAAACCTTTTATGTAGGTCTGGTTTTTTCATCAAAAATAGATGGAATTCATTTATTTCGTTAAATGTCCATCTTCTTCCCTGGAAAACGATGCTCATTCTTGCTGGGTAAGTTATTCTTGGCCTCATACCAAGTTCCTTAGCCTTTCGGAATATCATGTTCCAGGCCCTGCGTTCTTTTAATGTGGACGCTGCTAGATCCTGTGTTATCCTTATTGTGGGTCCTCTATATCTGAATTGTTTTTTTCTAGCAGCTTCCAATATCTTTTCCTTTGTCTGATGGGTCTTGAACTTGGCCACTATATTTCTTGGCATTTTGATTTTAGGGTCCCTTTCAGTAGGTGATCGGTGAATTTTTTCAATGTCTATTTTACCCTCTGTTTCCAAAACGTCTGGGCAGTTCTCTTTGATAATTTCCTCGAAAATGGTGTCCAAGCTCTTTTTTTCCTCCCATTTTTCAGGGAGTCCAATTATTCTCAAATTGTCTCTCTTGGATCTGTTTTCCAGGTCTGTTGTCTTTCTGGCAAGGTACTTGACAGTCTTTTCAATTGTTTCATTTCTCTGGTTTTGCTTGACTCCCTCTTGGTTTCTCCTTGAGTCATTCATTTCTACTTGTTTCAGTCTAATTTTCAATGATGTATTTTCTTCACTCACTTTTTTTATATCTCTTTGTAATTGTCCAATTGAGTTTTTATCTTCTATGGAATTTTTTTCCATTTTATCCATTTTATTTTTTAGAGAGCTGATTTCTTTTTCCAGCTCTCTAATCCTGTTTTCCTTGGAGTTGTTTACCTTTTCCAGCTCACTAATCCTGTTTTCCTTGGAGTTGTTTACCTTTTCCAGCTCACTAATCTTGTTTCTCAATGATTTGATTTCTATATCCACTCTGTCTTTGAATGCATGGGATGACTTCTCCAGGCTCTCTTGCCAAGCTTCCCTTTCCTTTTCCCATTTCTCTTCCAGCTCTCTTGTGAGAGCCTTTTTGATTTCCTCTATGAGGTTCTTTTGTATTGAGGAGCAGCTTATATCCCTCCCAGGGGATACATCTGGGGACAGTCTGTTCCTAGTCTCCTCAGCATTTGAAGTCTGCTCCCTCTCCACACAGAAGCTGTCAATGGTTAGAGCCCTTTTGAATTTTTTGTTCATTTTGTCAGAGTAGGAATCAAAGAAAACAAACTGACAAGAGAAACAATTGGTCTGTTTTGCGGGGGATAGGGCTGGATGGTATTAATGGGCTTCCTCTACAGAATGGGGGTAGGGCAGCAGAGAGCCACTAACAGAACAGCAATGACTGTACTGAGTCTGCGCTCTGAGGCTCTGAGAACGCACCAAGTCAGTCCAGGTGGGGGTTGGGGGTGGCCGGGCTCTGAGAGAAGCTGGCTTTCTGGGGTTTTAATCTTCACCTCCGGTGTTTACACCCTCTCCACCGCTCCTGGCTTGCTGCCAAGACGGAGCATCCACACTGGGGCAAAAGCCCTTTCACAGAAACGGCAGAGATCACACCCCTCCCCCTCCGGTCTGAGCTGTGTGAGCTGCCTGTCTTGCTCTGGCTGTCTGCCCTCAGTCTGCGCCCAGTCTGATTGACCCTCCCCCGAACAAACACAGACCTTTTCTGGTGACTTTCAAGGATGTCTTCTCTTGGTGATAATTTGTGGATTTCTTTCTGGGTCAAGCATTAAGTCAGAGGCTTGTCATGAAGTAAGTTCTGAGAGAAAACCAGGAGCTCAAGCAGCTGTCTGCCTCCACGCCGCCATCTTGGCCGGAAGTCCCCCAAACTCAATTTCCAAAGATACAATTCATATATACAATGTAATCCAATTGGCTTTAAACAATGTTATTCTAAAGGAAGAGATGAAGGAGCAAAATGGGGAAGTGTCAACTAAACTAGGTGAAAAGGATGAATCAGATAACAATGAAGTTAAGTACAATTCTGAGCAACAGCAACAGGAGCACCTCCCATCTCCTCCCTCAATTAACCCTTCAGGGGTGGAGCAAGAAGGAGGAGAGGAAGAGGCAGAAACACAAACAGAATTGTCTGTGAAGCAGTCTAAGCCTATGACAAGATTAGAAAAAGCATTGGTTAAAGCTAAGAGAGAAGGACAGGATATAAGTGATTTTATACATGCATATCCTGTGACTGAAGATATTGACTCTGTAGGCCATAAAAGGAGAAAATATGCACCTTTAGATTTGAATAAAATTAAAGATTTGAAAAAAGGTTGTACCCTTTTTGGGCTACATCAGCTTATGTCAAAATGTTACTAGATGGTTTGTCTTATGAAGTCCTAACCCCAAATGATTGGAAATCCATAGCAAGGACATGTCTGGAACCTGGAGAAAATTTGCTATGGCTTGCAGAATTTCATGAATTATGTAAAATTCAAATCAGATGCAATTTGGAAATAGGAGTTAACACACAATTCACTTTTGAGCACTTAGCTGGTGAAGGTCAGTATGGAGAGAATTTGGAACAGATTAATTATATCATGACAATATATGAGCAAATTGCTAAGGCTGCAATAAAAGCTTGGGGTGTCCTCCCTGGACAGAAAGATCGGGGAGAGGCTTTCACTAAAATACAGCAAGGTCCCAATGAACCTTTTGCAGATTTTGTGGGAAGTTTGCAAACTGCTGTCAAAAGAACTATTGGAGAAAATGCAGCTACAGAAATAATGACCAGACATCTGGCTAAGGAAAATGCCAATGAGATTTGCAAAAGAATTATATGGGGATTAGACAAAGATGTTCCTTTAGAGGAGATCATAAGACGTTGTGCTACAGTGGGAACATATACTTTTTACACCTGGACTATGATGAATGTGGAAAGACAGGGTCCATCCTGGCAAGGAACTTCTAGAGAAACTCGGCGATGTTTTCAATGTGGAAAAATTGGACATCTAAGAGCTCAATGTAGATATGGAGACACAGTGAGAAGACAGGGTGAAAGAAGACCTAAAACCCCATGTCCAAAATGCAACAGAGGACTCTATTGGGCATCAGAGTGTAGAATAATTCAGGGAAATGGGATGAGGGGCCCAGGTCCAGGGCCCTAGGCAAAGAAGACTTGGGGCATGGTGGCAGCTGATGTTGTACCCAAAGAGTCTTTAGAAGGCCAGGACTCTGATTTAATCAACCAGCAGAAAAGCAATCACATGGCAGAAAGGGATTACCCAATCAGTCAGCCAAAAGGCAATCAGATAGCAAAAATAGATTCCACTTGAGGAGAATACAGACCTTTTAAACCAACAGGGCTGTGTCCATTGCAAACAACTCCAATGTAATTGTCAGATGATGAGAAGAGATTTAAAAAGTGATAAATAGAAGAAAATTAGATAGGTTAACTGCCTGGGAGAGAGGGTTTGCTTGTATTTTAACAGACAGAAGAAAACAGATGAAGAAGGAAACAGATAGGTGGCAACAAGCACCTGGAGAGAGACAGAAAAAGAGAAAAACCTCAGAAAAAAGAAGATCTAAGAAACATCTCACACCAAAAGAGCATGGCTAATAAAAAGATTGTTAAAGAACTTTAAAACCAGCAGGAATCATTGGACTTCCTCACACAAGATGAGACTAATGGACAATGGACTTATGGACATTTATAAATTTTCAATTTATGACTATTTGATCATGTTATTTGTTATATACTTCTAGCATGTATTATGTTACTATGTGCTTATGTAATCTATGTAATTATGTGTAATGCCTCCCATATTGATGGATTTATGTTTCAAGGTCATGACTATCCTATGTTCTAAATCAAAAGAAAGGGGGAGATGTTAGGATTACTAGGTGAGAACTCAGGTTGTCTGGACAATTACAAGGTGAGAACTCCGGTTGACTTGAGAGTTCTCTGGCTCAGACCTGTAAAGGGAGTTTACACCTTAGGAATCCTAGAAGGAGCAAGCTCATTGATTGAAGTGGTTCTTCCCAGAAGCCCTTGCATTATCCCACGCCCATTCTCTGGGAGGATAAAAGAGGACACCACTCCAGAGATAGGAGAAGACTCTGCACTACATTAGGCTTGATGGGGCTCTCTGCAGGAAGAGTTAACAGCAACTGCCTGGAGACAACGGTTCACTACAGGAAGAAGAATCTGTCTGAGAGATTTGAGTTGACACAGCAGATCTCTTCCCAGAGTGCGATCGGCAGCTTCTGGAGACGACAGCTCGCTACACCTTTCTCTTTCTTATTCCCTTTCCTTATTGCTATTTTCCTTTTCCCTTTTCCTTTCCCTACTTTTAATGAGGTGAGAAAGAATTTTCTGTAAAACTAATATGTTAATTATTTTCTCTTTGAGCCAATTCTGATGGGAGTAAGTTTCACACAATGTCCCTCCCCCTCTCTAACTTCCCTCAGATATGATAGGTTTTCTTTGCTTCTTTGTGAGATGTAGTTTCCCTCTTTTTATCTCCCATTTTCCCTTTTTCTTACACCATCCCCTTTGTATTTCTACTTCATTTTTTTGTTATATCCTTAAAATCAAATTATACATGTAGTCTTAATGTATATCCATAACAGAAATACAGTTCTCAAGAGTCCCTTTTACCTTTTTCTGCTTCTGTTGAGTCCTATGATTGGAGATCAAAATTTTCTTTAGATTTGGTTTTTTACTTAGAAACATGTGGGATTCATCTGTTTCATTAAATGTCCATCTTCTTCCATGGAAGAAAATACTCTACTTAGCTGGGTAGTTTATGCTTGTCTGCATTCCAAGTTATTTTGCCTTTCGGAATATCAGATTCCAGGCACTTCACTCCTTTAATGTAGAGGCAGCCAGATCTTGTGTGACCCTTATTGTGCCACCTTAGTATTTGAATTGTGTTTTCCTGGCTGCTTGCAATATTTTTTCCTTAGTCTGATAGTTCTGAAATTTGGCCACAATGTTCTGTGGAGGTTTTTTTTTTTTTTTTTAATGATCTTTTTCAAAAGGTTTTTGATGAATTCTTTCAATATCTATTTTACCTTCTGGTTCTATTATCTCTGGGCAGTTCTCTTTGATGATTTCCTGTAAAATAGTATCTAGGCTCTTTTTTTCATCATAATTTTCGGGAAGTCCAATAATCCTCAGATTGTCTCTCCTAGATCTATTTTCCATGTCTGTCATTTTGGCAAGTAGATAACTGACACTTTTATGCAGATTTTCATCTTTTTGGCTTTGCTTGACTGATTCTTGGTGTCTCAGTGAATCATTCATTTCTATTTGTTCAGTTCTGCTTTTTAATGAGTTATTTTCTTCATTAGCTTTTTAAACTTCTTTTTGTATGTGTCCAATTGAGTTTTTAAATGAGTTGTTTTGTTCCGTGAATTTTTATTTCCATTTCACTAAATTTGTTTTTTAGTTAGTTATTTTCTTTTTCCAATTCACAAATCCTACTTTCTTGAGAATTCTTTATCTTTTCCAATTCACAGATCCTACTTTCCTATGATTTCTTTACTTTTTCCAACTCCTTAATTCTGTTTCCCTGCACTTCCTGTGAATTTTTTTACCTTTTCTAATTCACATTTCAGGACATTCTTATTCTCTAGCATAACTTCTCTTTCCTTTTTCCATTTTTCTTCTAATTCTCGCTTCATATTTTTTAATAGATCAATAATATCCCATTACTTTAATATACTATAACTTTTTTTGTTTATTTAATTTTTATTTAATTTTGTAATTATAACTTTTTTTTTGACAGTACATATGCATGGGTAATTTTTTACAACATTATCCCTTGCACTTACTTCTATTCAGATTTTTTCCCTTCCTCCCCCAACCCCCTCCCCAAGATGGCAGACAGTCTTATACATGTTAAATATATTACAGTATATTCTAGGTACAATATATGTGGGTAGAACTGAATTTCTTGTTGCACAGGAAGAATTGGATTCAGAAGGTAAAAATAACAGTTTACACTCATTTCCCCGTGTTCCTTTTCTGGATGTAACTGATTCTGTCCAACATTAATCAATTGGAATTGGATTAGCTCTTCTCTATGTTGAAGATATCCACTTCCATCAGCATACATCCTCGTACAGTATCATTGTTGACGTGTATAATGATCTTCTGGCTCTGCTCATTTCACTTAGCATCAGTTGATGTAAGTCTCTCCAAGCCTCTCTGTATTTCTCCTGTTGGTCATTTCTTACAGAACAATAATATACCATAACATTCATATACTATAATTTACCCAACCATTCTCCAATTGAAGGACATCCATTCATCTTCCAGCTTCTAGCCACTATGAAAAGGGTGCCACAAACATTTTGGCACATACAGGTCCCTTTCCCTTCTTTAGTATTTCCTTGGGATATAAGCCCAGTAGTAGTATGGCTGGGTCAAAGGATATGCACATTTTGATAACTTTTTGGGCATAATTCCAGATTGCTCTCCAGAATGGTTGGATTCTTTCACAACTCCACCAACAATGCATCAGTCCCCCAATTTTCCCACAGCCCCTCCAACATTCATCGTTATTTGTTCCTGTCATCTTAGCCAATCTGACAGGTGTGTAATGATATCTCAGAGTTGTCTTAATTTGCATTTCTCTGATCAATAGTGATTTGGAACACTCTTTGATATGAGTGGAAATAGTTTAAATTTCACCATCTGAAAATTGTCTGTTCATATCCTTTGACCATTTATCAATTGCCGAATGGCTTGATTTCTTATAAATTAAAGTCAATTCTCTGTATATTTTGGAGATGAGGCCTTTATCAGAACCTTTAACTGTAAAAATTTTTCCCAATTTGTTACTTCCCTTCTAATCTTGTTTGCATTAGCTTTGTTTGTGCAGAAACTTTTTAATTTGGTGTAATCAAAATGTTCTATTTTGTGATCAATAATGGTCTCTAGTTCTCCCTTGGACACAAACTCCTTCCTCCTCCACAAGTCTGAGAGGTAAACCATCCCATGTTCCTCCAATTTATTTATGATTTCGTTCTTTATGCCTAAATCTTGGACCCATTTTGATCTAATCTTAGTATGTGGTGTTAAATGTGGGTCCATGCCTAGTTTCTGCCATACTAATTTCCAGTTTTCCCAGCAGTTTTTGTCAAAGAATGAATTCTTATCCTAAAATTTGGGATCTTTGGGTTTGTCAAACACTAGGTTGCTATTTCTATTCACTATCTTGCCCTGTGAACCTAACCTATGCCACTGATCAACTAGTCTATTTCTTAGCCAATACCAAATGGTTTTGGTGACTGTTGCTTTATAATACAGTTCTAGATCAGGTACAGCTAGACCACCTTCACTTAATTTTTTTTTCATTACTTCCCTTGAAATTCTCGACCTTTTGTTGTTCCATATGAATTCTGTTGTTATTTTTTCTAGGTTATTAAAATAGTTTCTTGGAAGTCTGATTGGTATAGCATTAAATAAATAGATTAGTTTAGGGAGTATTGTCATCTTAATTATATTCGCTCGGCCTATCCAAGAGCACTGAATGTGTTTCCAATTATTTAAATCTGACTTAATTTTTGTGGCAAGTGTTTTGTAATTTTGCTCATATAATTCCTGACTCTCTTTTGGTAGATATATTCCCAAATATTTTATACTATTGACCGTTATTTTGAATGGAATTTCTCTTTGTATCTCTTGCTGTTGGATTGTGTTGGTAATGTATAAAAATCCTGAGGATTTATGTGGATTTATTTTGTATCCTGCGACTTTGCTAAAATTCTGAATTATTTCTAATAGCTTTTTAGCAGAGTCTTTGGGGTTCTCTAAGTATACCATCATGTCATCTGCTAAACGTGATAATATGATTTCCTCATTTCCTACTCTAATTCCTTGAATCTCTTTCTCGGCTCTTATTGCAGAGGCTAGCGTTTCTAGTACTATATTGAATAGTAATGGTGATAGTGAGCAACCTTGTTTGACTCCTGATCTTACAGGGAAAGGTTGCAGTTTATCGCCATTACATATTATACTTACTGATGGTCATAAATATATGCTCCTGTTTATTCTAAGGAATAGTCCATTTATTCCTATACTCTCAAGTGTTTTTAGTAGGAATGGATGTTGGATTTTATCAAATGCTTTTTCTGCATCTATTGAGATGATCATATGGTTTTTATTAATTTGATTATTAATATGGTCAATTATACTAATAGCTTTCCTAATATTAAACCAGCCCTGCATTCCTGGTATAAATACCACTTGGTTATAGTGTATTATCCTGGGGATGATTTTCTGAAGTATATTTGCTAATATCTTATTTAAGATTTTTCGCTTCAGATTTTTAATAGTTTCTTCTAGGAGACCATTATTTGGGGAATTGTCTGGAGGCTGTCTGCTATTAGCCTCCTCAGGTTTGGAAACCAGCTCTTTTTCTGCATAGAAGCTGTGAATAGTTTTCTTCATTTTTTTGCTAATTTTTTTTTAAAGCCTTCAGGGTCTGCCCTCAGTGCAATGAGATTACCAGCTTCCTCTGCAGAGCAAGCATGGGTTTAAGGACAATATTTGCCCTCTTTGCCCTCTCAATGGGCTGCAAGTAATGGCTGAGCTACGGAGGGCTCTGGGAAGAGTTGAGTATGCCTGGGTATCACGGGCCGGGCTGTATAAGTGCCCTGTGAGGAGCCCCACTGTGAAGATTAGTGACCACCTTGGGACTAGTGGTTAAGGAGCAAAGGTATAACTCCTGTTTTGAGTATTGGCAAATGTTCTTTCCCTCACTACACCCAGAAGTGTCACTGCCTGGGGGAGTGCTCTACCCCCCTAGTGATCCCCTCACTATACAGATGAATGGCTGCCCTGGGTTGTGCCCTGCTGTGTGTGACTGCCCCCCACCATGAGCCCCTTGCCGAATGCCCAGAAGAGCTGTGTTATGGTCTGTGCTAGGTCACTTCTGGTCGTGGGAGAGTGCAGTCAGATCCTCTCAGTTTCTGGCATCCCTTAGAGTACCCTCTACACCAGGCTCCAACTTCTCTGCTGGTCCCCTACTCTGCCACCAAAGCAAAGCAGTCAGGCTACAGCAGAGAGCTCTATGTAAACCTTCCCACCAGAGAGGCTGCCCTGCTCCCGTTTCTATCCCTGCCCTGCATTGGTCTGCTCCTGCCACTTCGGGTCAAACATTTTCTGGCGATATTACAGATTTTCTTCCGCTGGTAAGTTTTTATATATCCAATTTTCGTGGATTTTACCAATCAAGTACTGGTTTTGAGACTGAATTAAATATTTGATAGAAAAGGAATTAAAGAGCTTAGAAAGTTCCATCTAGCTTCTCTGCCCTCTTGGCTCTGCCCCCCCCCCCCACAATTGTAATCTTTTTTCTCCCATCAGGTCACTTCTTGCTTGATTGGTCATGCCTGAGTACTGAATTTCTAGAGATTCTTTGGGTATAACATCAGCTGCCATCATTCCCCAAGTGTTTTTGCCTGGGGTCCAGGAGTTGAGCCCCACTTCCTATTTCCCTGAGTCAATCTACATTCTGATGCCAATGAAAGCCTTTGTTATATTTTGGTCATGGGGTATTGGGTCTTGTTCTCCCACCCTGTTTTTTCACTCTATCTTTATGTCAACATTGAGTTTCAAATGCCCTACTTTACCACACTGAAAGCACTAATGAGTTTCTCTGGAAGTCCCTTGCCAAGTCTTCCCATGTTCAAATCTTAAGAAGTCTGCATCATAGCCTAGATATAAAAGGTATTTGTACCCACTGTGGCACAGTGCCTTATGATCTCATCTAAAGTAGCATCCTTGTGTAGTCCTACTATAATTTTTCTACAAACCTCATTAGCATTTTCTTTAGCAAGTTGTCTTATAATTTCTGTTGCTGCATTTTCACCAATACTTCATATGAAAGCTGTTGGTAGACGTCCCACCAAATCAGCAAAGGGTTCATTTGGACATTATGCTATTTTTGTGAAGGCTTCCCCTCTATCTTGGCTTCCTGAGAAAGTGCCCCATGCTTTGATAGCAGCAGAAGCAGATTGCTCATATGCTGTGAAAGGGTAATAATCTGTGCTAAAGTGTCTGCATAACGACCTACACCTCTTAGTTGGTCAGGGTGAGTGGTATAATAAGTTCAGGTTGCCTATTTCACTGGGCTTGTATTCTACAGAGTTCACTATACTCAGAAAGCCACAAGTTTTGTCCATGTTGTAAACATGTCCTTGCTATAGATTTCAAAGCATTAGGGATTAAAATTCAAAAGCCAAATTCTCTAATAAATCTTAATATAAGATAATGTAGATCCATAAAGAGTGCAAGCCTTTTTCTGATCTTTGAAGATTTTCAGATTAAAAGTGTATCTTTTTTCTTGACCTGAAGTGTTAAACTCTTCAATCACAGGGTACATTTCTGTTCTCAAATCAGATGTATGCTGACCTTCCTCTTTAGCTTTAATTAGTATCCTTTTTAATTGTGTCATGTGGGTGGACAAAGCTGCTGCTTTTGTTACTGCCCCTTTCACCCCTCCTCCTCCCTGCACCCAAGAAGTTGAAATTCAGGGAGGATGGTCGGTACATAGGGAATGCCCTAAGGATACATGTTTGGGTGTAACTGAGTTGTGAAAGTGAGAAGCAACACAATATTTAAGCTAATATGCACGGTACTTAAGAAGATCCAATTCTCTATGCCTTTCTGCTGCTTTGTCAGTACCATTCCTCTCCTCAAACTTGATTATCTGGCTGTTCTTTTTTTTTTTTTTTTTTTTTTTTAAGAACTTGTGGGATTCTTTAAAGCCAATTGTATTATATTGTACATAAGGAATGTATCTTCAGAAATTGAATCAGGACCTATAGCTTCATAATATTTAATTGTTCTTTCACTAGTTCCCACATATCTGGCTCTAATTTTTCTTCTTTAAATAGCAAAGGAGATGTGGCTATGATTCTGCTATAGAAATAATAATATCGATTTGAATAGTATAGTACAATATAGAAGTCTAATTATAGAAAAAACTTTAATAATTGAATATGCGAAATATTTAAAAAGTGGGCATAACTTTTAAACTTTTAAACACTCAGCATATCTTTTATACTTTTGTGGAGTTTTAATGAGTTTTAAAAAATAAGAACCCAGTTTGGGCAACTAATATGTCTCCTCCTCCCTGTCTTTATTATTACTCTACTAAACAGAAATCTTACACATTTATTTTCAAATATCACACTCAAGATTTTTTCTTAAGATCCTGCCAATGGAAGTCTCAAAATGTCCACAAAACATCTGATTTTGAAGGGGCTTCAATTCTATGATAATTGAGGAGGGTCTGAATAGTCATTAGTAATTTTTAAATGAGCTATTCAAATGGTAGAAAAATTGTCCTCAAAATCTTAGGGCAAATTCCACTGGGGATATGAAAAGTCTTAGAGCATTGTAATAGAGCTATTGTAGAAGTCTAGGCTAGCAAGTAGAATAACCCCCACTTGTCTTTCATTAGTCATATAGATGATTCATAATCAGGTTTTCTTTTGTTGCTTAGATATAGGGATGCAGGTCCTTGCCTGCAACACTGGGGAAGTAAGTTCAATGAATAAAATACTGACATCTATTGATAACAATGTGAATATAATTGATTATGAGTCTACAGAATTACCTAAAATATAGCCTGAAGAATAAAGGAATCCATCATTCTTAAAACCTGCCAAAAACTCATGAAAATTATATCTTTATAATCAGCTATAAAATGTATTATGAAAACTTGAATTTATTCCAAAATATATTATTAAGGAAAATTTTGAACATGAAATGAATTTTGAGTTCACTTCTGAGCAATATATTCCATAGGAAACAGCTCAAATTCTGAAATTGCATTATTTCACAATAACTTTGAAGTTTTAACCTTTCTAATTCTAAATTTCACAAGTAAACATAAAGTCTTTATGAATATAGAGTTTAATATGTATATTATATCTTCTGGTAAAATAAGGGCTTTGAAAAAATGACAGTAGGTCCCTACTAGCTATACCTCCATCTCATTCCTTGAAGACTTCCAGTCATAAGGAAAAGGATTTCAGCTTGACCAACATGCTCATGAAGACTAAATTTCAAGGGCAAGTAGCAATTTATGATCAAGGACAGCAGAAACTAATTAATATTTACATATTTCTTAATAATTTAGCATGTATACAATGTTATCATATTATTTTTGTGCGTTACTGATAAAAAAAATTGAACATTATGTCCTATCACCATTTACTCCATAAATTCTGTGCCTTTTATTGTATGATTTTTGCTTACCTTGGTGCATTTTAGGGAACTCACATGTCTAATTAATATAAATATGGTGATAACTACCTGTATCTATTTCATCCTCTATTTTCCCATAGAGAAGGGACCAAACAACTTCTTTTTTACTTGATTGCCATAACAAAATTATTCACCAAAAAAGGAACGTATGCTGAAAATAGATTGCAAAAATTGTTGAGCTTTCCAAATTCCTTAATAATTTTGGTTTGTATTGCTAACAGTATTATCTTATAATTACACAATTTGCAACAAAAAGTAACTAGATACTTCAATACTAGTGTCTATTGTTTCCTATCTTCTCACCTAAAAATTTTTAAAAAATAAATTTCATTTAAAGTGAAATAGTAGACAAGTTTTAACAACTTCACCATGATCAAAAGATGCTATAAAATCTATGCTATAAACATATATCAAGTCTGTATCTTAAAGAAATATCATAAAGTATATTCATACAACCATTTGGAGGTCACCAGTAAGTCATTTGCAACTAGCTGAAAAATATCTTGACAATAAACCCGACCATGTAAGAAGTTAAAGAAAATTTGGAACTCATATACAGGACCTATTTTTTCCCAAGATTATGCATGCATTTACAAATCTCATGAGATTTAAATATTAGAGTACACTTAAGGCTGCTGTCAGTCAATACAATCTTTTTGCCAACAGGAACACAAGCAGAAAAACAATCTACTGGCCTAATAGATTCAATTCCCTAATGATTCTAACTCTCTAGAAGGAAGGTTGTTGATGAGACAAATAAGCAAGAGAATTGCAAAAATTTCCAAGTTATTTCCTATGTAAATATATCCCCCTGGTAATATTTTACATTAGTCCTGATTTGAGGCATCCTAATACTTCTAGAAGTAACTGGGCTAGCTTATTGATCAAGAAATTAAACATACATGCATGTATGTATCTATGTCTACATATTTTATATATTTATGTGTATATGTATATACATAAAAATAAATTTGTGAATTGAAATGCATGATTGTTGAAGATGGCGGCGTGGAGGCAGACAGCTGCTTGAGCTCCTCGTTTTCTCTCAGAACTTACTTCATGACAAGCCTCTGACTTAATGCTTGACCCAGAAAGAAATCCACAAATTATCACCAAGAGAAGACATCCTTGAAAGTCGCCAGAAAAGGTCTGTGTTTGTTCGGGGGAGGGTCAATCAGACTGGGCGCAGACTGAGGGCAGACAGCCAGAGCAAGACAGGCAGCTCACACAGCTCAGACCGGAGGGGGAGGGGTGTGATCTCTGCCGTTTCTGTGAAAGGGCTTTTTGCCCCAGTGTGGATGTTCCCTCTTGGCAGCAAGCCAGGAGCGGTGGAGAGGGTGTAAACACCGGAGGTGAAGATTAAAACCCCAGAAAGCCAGCGTCTCTCAGAGCCCGGCCACCCCCAACCCCCACCTGGACTGACTTGGTGCGTTCTCAGAGCCTCAGAGCGCAGACTCAGTACAGTCATTGCTGATCTGTTAGTGCCTCTCTGCTGCCCTACCCCCAGTCTGTAGAGGAAGCCCATTAATACTATCCAGCCCCATCCCCCGCAAAACAGACCAATTGTTTCTCTTGTCAGTTTGTTTTCTTTGATTCCTGCTCTGACAAAATGAACAAAAAAAAGGGCTCTAACCATTGACAGCTTCTGTGTGGAGAGGGAGCAGACTTCAAATGCTGAGGAGACTAGGAACAGACTGTCCCCAGATGTATCCCCTAGGAGGGATATAAGCTGCTCCTCAATACAAAAGAACCTCATAGAGGAAATCAAAAAGGCTCTCACAAGAGAGCTGGAAGAGAAATGGGAAAAGGAAAGGGAAGCTTGGCAAGAGAGCCTGGAGAAGTCATCCCATGCATTCAAAGACAGAGTGGATAAAGAAATCAAATCATTGAGAAACAAGATTAGTGAGCTGGAAAAGGTAAACAACTCCAAGGAAAACAGGATTAGTGAGCTGGAAAAGGTAAATAACTCCAAGGAAAACAGGATTAGTGAGCTGGAAAAGGTAAATAACTCCAAGGAAAACAGGATTAGTGAGCTGGAAAAAGAAATCAGCTCTCTAAAAAATAAAATGGATAAAATGGAAAAAAATTCCATAGAAGATAAAAACTCAATTGGACAATTACAAAGAGATATAAAAAAAGTGAGTGAAGAAAATACATCATTGAAAATTAGACTGGAACAAGTGGAAATGAATGACTCAAGGAGAAACCAAGAGGGAGTCAAGCAAAACCAGAGAAATGAAACAATTGAAAAGACTGTCAAGTACCTTATCGGAAAGACAACAGACCTGGAAAACAGATCCAGGAGAGACAATTTGAGAATAATTGGACTCCCTGAAAAATGGGAGGAAAAAAAGAGCTTGGACACCATTTTCGAGGAAATTATCAAAGAGAACTGCCCAGACGTTTTGGAAACAGAGGGTAAAATAGACATTGAAAAAATTCACCGATCACCTACTGAAAGGGACCCTAAAATCAAAACGCCAAGAAATATAGTGGCCAAGTTCAAGAACCATCAGACAAAGGAAAAGATATTGGAAGCTGCTAGAAAAAAAACAATTCAGATATGGAGGATCCACAATAAGGATAACACAGGATTTAGCAGTGTCCACATTAAAAGAACGCAGGGCCTGGAACATGATATTCCGAAAGGCTAAGGAACTTGGTATGCAGCCAAGAATAACTTACCCAGCAAGAATGAGCATCGTTTTCCAGGGAAGAAGATGGACATTTAACGAAATAAATGAATTCCATCTATTTTTGATGAAAAAACCAGACCTACATAAAAGGTTTGATCTTCAAATACAGAACTCAAGAGATTTCTAAAAAGGTAAAAAGAAATCTTGAGAACTATAATTCTGTCAAAAAAATATGTAAAGAACATATGTACAATTTGTCTTAGAAACTAGTGGTGGAAAGGAGATTATATCATAAAAAAGTGTAAAGTGGTGGTACTACATCTCATGAAGAGGCAAATTATATCTATTATATCTGAGAGAAAGAAAGGAGGGAGATGAACATAGCGTGTATCAATAGACATATTCGATTTATGGTGAAACTTCTTCCACTTCATTGAAAAGTGAAAGGGAAGGAGTAAGCTAAGGGGAAGGAAATACAGTAATTTCGAGGAAAAGGGGTAAAATAAGGGGAGGATCTTTAAGGTGGGAGAGGGATTCTAAAAAGGGAGGGCTGTGAAAAGCAAGTGGTGTTTACCAGTTGAATACTGGATAGGAGGGTAAAAGGGAAGGAAAGGGGAAAAGCATAAGCAGGGGTTAATAGGATGGCAAGCAATATAGAATTAGTCCTTCTAACCATAAATGTGAATGGGGCAAACTGCCTCATAAAGAGGAAGCAGTTAACAGACTGGATTAAAAGTCAGAATCCTACTATATGTTGTTTACAGGAAACACACCTGAAACAGGATGAGGCATTCAAACTAAAAGTAAAAGGGTGGAGCAGAATCTATTATGCTTCAGGCAAAACCAAAAAAGCAGGAGTAGCCATCCTCATCTCAGATCAAGCAAAAACAAAAATTGATCTAATTAAAAGAGATAAGGAAGGTCATTATATCCTGCTAAAGGGAAGCATCAATAGTGAAGCAGTATCAATATTAAACATGTATGTACCAAGTGGTGCAGCATCTAAATTCTTAAAAGAGAAATTAAGAGAGCTGCAAGAGGAAATAGATAGCAAAACTATAATAACGGGAGATCTCAACCTTGCACTCTCAGAATTAGATAAATCAAACCAAAAAATAAATAAGAAAGAAGTCAAAGAGGTAAACAGAATACTAGAAAAGTTTGATATGATAGATCTTTGGCGAAAGCTAATTGGAGACAGAAAGGAATATACTTTCTTCTCAGCAGTTCATGGAACCTATACAAAAATTGATCATATACTAGGGCATAAAAACCTCAAAATCAAATGCAGTAAGGCAGAAATAGTAAATGCATCCTTTTCAGACCATAATGCAATCAAAATAACATTTAATAAAAAGCCAGGGGAAAATAGACCAAAAAATAATTGGAAACTAAATAATCTTATACTAAGGAATGATTGGGTAAAACAGCAAATCATAGACATAATTAATAACTTCACCCAAGAAAATGACAATAATGAGACATCATACCAAAATGTGTGGGATACAGCCAAAGCAGTAATAAGGGGAAGTTTTATATCTCTACAGGCCTACTTGCATAAAATAGAGAAAGAGAGGGCCAACGAATTGGGCTTACAATTAAAATTGCTAGAAAAGGAACAAATTAAAAACCCCCAGACAAACACAAAACTTGAAATTCAAAAAATAAAAGGTGACATTAATAAAATTGAAAGTGGGGGCGGAGCCAAGATGGCGGAGAAGAAACACACGACTCAGTGAATGTCCTCACTCCCTCACAACCAATTAGATAAATTAAGTCTCAAAATTAGCTCAGGACTGATAGATACCACAAGGACTGGAAGCACGACTTACCAGCTGAAGAGAATCTGGAGTTTCAACAGGAAAGGTCAGTTCTCAGGGGAGGAATAAGAAAGACCAGCACAGACGGTGGGGTAGGGGCACACTGCGCCCATTGCGCTGGGAGGGGCTCTGGGATCAGAGAAGCCACTGAGGTAAAGGAATCTGGCACAGGCTGTTAGCTCTTCTCTGCTAATTATTTAGCAGTTCAGAAGAGAAAGCCAAAATATTTTAAAACTCAGATTAGATTCTCCCCCCCCACCCTGGGGGTGACTCAGCAGAGAATCGGCACCAGGGGGTGTGGCCACAGCTACCTCCTGAGAATAGTTAAGAGACTGACAAGTGGGTGGATACGGCCCAAGGCAACACACACTGCCTAGCTTAGCTGGAGGGAGTGGAACTCAGCTCCAGGAAGTCCCAGAGAAGCGGAACCTTTGAACTAGGGGCCGCGGTTTCTGGCAGACACTTCCGTTTTGAACGCAGGGGCTTCTCACGTCACCTGCTGCAGACATCCACTCCCCACCCGGACACATAGACTGGGCTTCCTGCTGTCTTCACTATTCTACGCCCTCGAAGCACAACAGTGCTAATCACCTCTGGGGCACTTCCAGGGAGAGGGTGGGGAACTCTCTCCCAGAGCTCTCTCTTAGTGCGGGCACAGGGGCCGCTGCATCCATCCGGTCTGGGAGGAAGCTGGTAAAGAAGTAAATAATTTCCTACCCCAGGGACAGACCCCAAAAGATTTTTTTAAGTATGAGCAAAAAAGCTAGAAAAACTATAGATTCCTTCTATACAGAGAAAGAGCGGGTATCCAACCCCGAGGAAGTTAACAGCAAAGATTCAGAAGATAACAACCTAAAGGGGAACGATTCCTGCCCCCCATCACATAACTCTCTCCTAGAAGAAGCTCTTAAAAAATTGAGGGAGATCGAAGAAAAATGGGGAAAGGAAAGAGAAGTTATGATAGAGAATAACAATGTCCTGAAATTGGAGTTGGAAAAAATAAAGAATTCACAGGAGATGCAGGGAAACAAAATTAGTGAATTAGAAAAGGTAAAAAAACACAGGAAAGTAGGATTTCTGAATTGGAAAAGATAAAAAAGTCTCAAGAAAATAGAATTTCTGAATTGGAAAAAGAAAATAATTCTCAAAAAAAAAAATTAGGGAAATGGAAAAAAATTCAATAGAGCAAAATAACTCATTTAAAAACGAAATTGGGCATTTACAAAAAGAACTAAAAACTGTGAAAGAAGAAAATAACTCCTTAAAAGTCAGGATGGAACAAATAGAAATGAATGATTCACAGAGAACCCAAGAATCAGTCAAACAAAACAAAAAAAATGAGAAGCTGGAGAACAACGTCAAATACTTACTGGGAAAATCTATAGACCTGGAAAATAGATCTAGGAGAGATAATCTGCGGATTATTGGACTTCCCGAAAACTATGACCAAAAAAAGAGCCTAGATTCTATTTTACAGGAAATTATCAAAGAGAATTGTCCAGAGATAATAGAAACAGAAGGGAAAGTAGATGTGGAAAGAATTCATCGAACTCCTTCTGAAATAGACCCGAAAAAAAAGAACACCACGGAATATTGTGGCTAAGCTGCAGAATTACCACACAAAGGAGAAAATCCTGCAAGCAGCTAGAAAAAAACAATTTAAATACCAAGGTGCCACAATAAGGGTCACCCAAGATCTGGCTGCCTCCACATTAAAAGATAGAAGGGCCTGGAACCTGATATTCCGAAAGGCAAAAGATCAAGGACTGCAACCAAGAATGAACTACCCAGCTAAGTTTAGCATCTTTTTCCATGGAAGAAGATGGTCATTCAATGAAACAGAGGAATTCTATATGTTTCTAAGAAAAAAACCAGACTTAAACAAAAAATTTGATCTACATCCACAAGACTGAAGAGAAACAGAAAAAGGTACACAGAACCCTTGAGAACTGTAACTCTGTTGTGGGTATATAAAAAATACTCAAGGATAATTTGATTTTACTGATATAAAAGAAAAAAAGGGGGGTGTAGTAAAGGGAAGGAGGTCGGTTCAGAAAAAGGGGAAGGAGTGATAAAAAGAGGGAAACTACATCCCAGGAAGAGACATAGAAAATACACCATATCTGAGGGAACTTAGTGAGGGGGAGAATCATTGTGTGAATCTTACTCTCATCAGAAGAGGCTCAAAGAGTAAATAATTAACATATTTGTTTTTCAGAGAATTTTCTCTCACCTCATTAAAAGGGGGGAGGGGAAAAGGAAAAGGAGAATAAGTGAAGGGACTTGGAGGGAGGGGGGAGGGATCCAAAAAAAAAGAGGGAGGGTTGTGCGGCACAAGGGGGGTCTGTAAATTAAATATCGGGGAGGGGGATCAGGGGGGTCAAGGAAAAAAAAGCATAAGCTGGGGATAATACGATGGCAGGAAATACAGAATTAGTAATTTTAACTGTAAATGTAAATGGGATGAACGATCCCATCAAACGGAGACGGATAGTAGATTGGATCAAAAAGCAGAACCCTACAATATGTTGCCTACAGGAAACACACTTAAAGCAGGGAGATACATACAGAGTAAAGGTAAAAGGTTGGAACAGAGCCTATTATGCTTCAGGTAAAGCCAAAAAAGCAGGGGTAGCTATCCTTATCTCAGATCAAGCAAAAGCAGAAGTAGATCTTGTTAAAAAAGATAAGGAAGGAAACTATATCCTGCTGAAAGGTAGCATAAATAATGAAGCCATATCAATACTAAACATATATGCACCAAGTGGTATAGCATCTAACTTTCTAAAGGAAAAGTTAGGAGAACTGCAAGAAGAAATAGACAGTAAAACTATAATAGTGGGAGATCTCAACCTTGCACTCTCAGATTTAGACAAATCAAACCACAAAACAAACAAGAAAGAAATTAAAAAAGTAAATAGAACATTAGAAAAACTAGGTATGATAGACCTTTGGAGAAAACTGAATGGCAATAGGAAGGAATATACTTTCTGCTCAGCAGTTCATGGATCCTATACAAAAATTGACCATATACTAGGACATAAAGATCTCAAAATTAAATGTAGGAAGGCAGAAATAATAAATGCCTTCTTCTCAGATCACAATGCAATAAAAGCTACATTCAGTAAAAAGTTAGGGGTAAATAGACCAAAAAGTAATTGGAAACTGAATAATCTCATCTTAAAGAATGACTGGGTGAAAGAGCAAATTATAGAAACAATTAATAATTTCACCCAAGATAATGATAATGATGAGACATCATATCAAAATCTTTGGGATGCAGCTAAAGCAGTAATAAGGGGTAATTTTATATCTTTAGAGGCTTATTTGAAGAAAATTGAGAAAGAGAAGATTAACGAATTGGGCTTACAACTTAAAAGGCTAGAAAAAGACCAAATTGTAAACCCCCAACCAAAAATTAAACTCGAAATACAAAAATTAAAAGGAGAAATCAATAAAATTGAAAGTAAAAAAACTATTGAATTAATAAACAAAACCAAGAGTTGGTTTTATGAAAAAGCCAATAAAATAGATAAACCTTTGGTAAATTTGATCAAAAAAATGAAAGAGGAAAATCAAATTGATAGTCTTACAAATGAAAAGGGGGATCTTTCCACCAATGAAGAGGAAATTAGAGAAATAATAAGGAGTTACTTTGCCCAACTTTATGCCAATAAATTTGATAACTTAAGTGAAATGGATGACTTCCTCCAAAAATATAGGCTCCCTAGATTAACAGAGGAGGAGATAAATTGCTTAAATAGTCCCATTTCAGAAAAAGAAATAGAACAAGCTATTAATCAACTCCCCAGGAAAAAATCCCCAGGGCCAGATGGATTCACATGTGAATTCTACCAAACATTTAAAGAACAATTAGCCCCAATGTTATATAAATTATTTGAAAAAATAGGGGATGAAGGAGTCCTACCAAATTCCTTTTATGACACAGACATGGTACTGATACCTAAACCTGGTAGATCGAAAACTGAGAAAGAAAATTATAGACCAATCTCCTTAATGAATATTGATGCTAAAATCTTAAATAAGATATTAGCAAAAAGACTTCAGAAAATCATCTCCAAGATAATACACTATGATCAAGTAGGATTTATTCCAGGAATGCAGGGCTGGTTTAATATTAGGAAAACTATTAATATAATTGACCATATTAATAATCAAATTAATAAGAACCATATGATCATCTCAATAGATGCAGAAAAAGCATTTGACAAAATCCAACATCCATTCCTACTAAAAACTCTTGAGAGTATAGGAATAAATGGATTATTCCTTAGAATAATCAGGAGTATATATTTAAGACCGTCAGTAAGCATAATATGCAATAGAAATAAACTGCAACCTTTCCCAGTAAGATCAGGAGTGAAACAAGGTTGCCCACTATCACCATTACTATTCAATATAGTACTAGAAACGCTAGCCTCGGCAATAAGAGCCGAGAAAGAGATTCAAGGAATTAGAGTAGGAAATGAGGAAATTAAACTATCACTTTTTGCAGATGACATGATGGTATACTTAGAGAACCCCAAAGACTCTGCTAAAAAGCTACTAGAAATAATTCAAAATTTCAGCAAAGTGGCAGGATACAAAATAAATCCACATAAATCCTCAGCATTTTTATATATCACTAACAAAATGCAACAGCAAGAGATAGAAAGAGAAATTCCATTCCAAACAAATGTTGAGAGTATAAAATATTTGGGAATCCATCTACCAAAGAAAAGTCAGGAATTATATGAGAAAAATTACAAAACACTTGCCACAAAAATAAAATCAGATTTAAATAATTGGAAAGACATTCAGTGCTCTTGGATAGGCCGAGCGAATATAATAAAGATGACAATACTCCCCAAACTAATCTATTTATTTAGTGCTATACCAATCAGACTCCCAAGAAACTATTTTAATGACCTAGAAAAAATAACAACAAAATTCATATGGAAGAATAAAAGGTCAAGAATTGCAAGGGAACTAATGAAAAAAAACTCAGAGGAAGGTGGTCTAAGTGTACCTGATCTAAAGCTATATTATATAGCAGCAGTCACCAAAACCATTTGGTATTGGCTAAGAAATAGACCGGTAGATCAGTGGAACAGATTAGATACAAAGGACAAAAAAGGGTACATCTATAGCAATCTAATCTTTGACAAACCCAAAGATTCCAACATTAGGGATAAAAATTCATTATTCGGAAAAAACTGTTGGGAAAACTGGAAATTAGTATGGCAGAAATTAGATATGGATCCACACTTAACACCATATACCAAGATAAGATCAAAATGGGTCCATGATTTAGGCATAAAGAGGGAGATAATAAATAGATTAGAGGAACAGAGGATAGTCTACCTCTCAGACTTGTGGAGGAGGAAGGAATTTATGACCAGAGGAGAACTAGAGATCATTATTGATCACAAAATAGAAGATTTTGATTACATCAAACTAAAAAGTTTCTGTACAAATAATACTAATGCAAACAAGATTAGAAGGGAAGTAACAAATTGGGAAAATATTTTTAAAAACAAAGGTTCTGACAAAGGTCTCATTTCCAAAATATATAGAGAACTGACCATAATTTATAAGAAACCGAACCATTCTCCAATTGATAAATGGTCAAAGGATATGAACAGACAATTCTCAGAGGAAGAAATTGAAACTATATCCACTCACATGAAAGAGTGTTCCAAATCACTACTGATCAGAGAAATGCAAATTAAGACCCCTCTGAGATACCACTACACACCTGTCAGATTGGCTAAGATGACAGGAACAAATAATGACAAATGTTGGAGGGGATGTGGGAAAACTGGGACACTAATACATTGCTGGTGGAGTTGTGAAAGAATCCAGCCATTCTGGAGAGCAATCTGGAATTATGCCCAAAAAGTTATCAAACTGTGCATACCCTTTGACCCAGCAGCGCTACTACTGGGATTATATCCCAAAGAAATACTAAAGAGCGGAAAGAGACATATATGTGCCAAAATGTTTGTGGCAGCTCTTTTTGTTGTAGCTAGAAACTGGAAGATGAATGGATGTCCATCAGTTGGAGAATGGTTGGGTAAATTGTGGTATATGAAGGTTATGGAATATTATTGCTCTGTAAGAAATGACCAGCAGGAGGAATACAGAGAGGCCTGGAGAGACTTAGGTCAACTGATGCTGAGTGAAATGAGCAGAACCAAAAGATCGCTGTACACTTCAACAACAATACTGTATGAGGATGTATTCTGATGGAAGTGGAAATCTTCAACATAAAGAAGATCCAACTCACTTCCAGTTGATCAATGATGGACAGAAATAACTATACCCAGAGAAGGAACACTGGGAAGCGAATGTAAATTGTTAGCACTAATATCTGTCTGCCCAGGTTGCATGTACCTTCGGATTCTAATGTTTATTGTGCAACAAGAAAATGATATTCACACACATGTATTGTACTTAGACTATATTGTAACACATGTAAAATGTATGGTATTGCCTGTCGTCGGGGGGAGGGAATAGAGGGAGGGGGGGCAATTTGGAAAAATGAATACAAGGGATAATATTATAAAATATATATATAATAATAAAAAAAAAAATCCAAAAAAAAAAATAAATAAATAAAATAAAATTGAAAGTAAAAAAACTATTGAAATAATTAATAAAACTAAGAGTTGGTTTTATGAAAAAACCAACAAAATAGACAAACCCTTAGTAAACCTGATTAAAAAAAGGAAAGAGAAAAAGCAAATTGATAGTCTTGAAAATGAAAAGGGTGAACTCACCACTAATGAAGAGGAAATTACAACAATACTTAGGAGCTACTTTGCTCAACTTTATGCCGATAAATTTGATAACTTAAATGAAATGGAAGAATACCTTCAAAAATATAGCTTGCCCAGATTAACAGAGGATGAAGTAAGTAGTCTAAATAGTCCCATCTCAGAAAAAGAAATAGACCAAGCTATTAACCAACTTCCTAAGAAAAAGTCCCCAGGACCAGATGGATTTACAGGTGAATTCTACCAAACATTTAAAGAACAACTAACTCCAATGCTATGTAAACTATTTGAAAAAATAGGGATTGAAGGAGTCCTACCAAATTCCTTCTATGACACAGACATGGTACTGATACCTAAACCAGGTAGATCGAAAACTGAGAAAGAAAACTATAGACCAATTTCCTTAATGAATATTGATGCTAAAATCTTAAATAAGATATTAGCAAATAGACTTCAGAAAATCATCCCCAGGATAATACACTATGACCAAGTGGGATTTATACCAGGAATGCAGGGCTGGTTTAATATTAGGAAAACTATTAGTATAATTGACCATATTAATAATCAAATTAATAAAAACCATATGATCATCTCAATAGATGCAGAAAAGGCATTTGATAAAATCCAACATCCATTCCTACTAAAAACGCTTGAGAGTATAGGAATAAATGGACTATTCCTTAAAATAATAAGGAGCATATATTTAAAACCTTCAGTAAACATCATATGTAATGGTGATAAACTAGAACCTTTCCCTGTAAGATCAGGAGTGAAACAAGGTTGCCCACTATCACCATTACTATTCAATATAGTACTAGAAACTCTAGCCTTGGCAATAAGAACCGAGAAAGAGATCCAAGGAATTAGAGTAGGAAATGAAGAAATCAAATTGTCACTTTTCGCAGATGACATGATGGTATACTTAGAGAACCCCAAAGACTCTGCTAAAAAGCTATTAGAAATAATTCAGAATTTTAGCAAAGTCGCAGGATACAAAATAAATCCACATAAATCCTCAGGATTTTTATACATTACCAACACAATCCAACAGCAAGAGATACAAAGAGAAATTCCATTCAAAATAACAGTCGATAGTATAAAATATTTGGGAATATATCTACCAAAGGAGAGTCAGGAATTATATGAGAAAAATTACAAAACACTTGCCGCAAAAATAAAGTCAGATTTAAATAATTGGAAAGACATTCAGTGTTCTTGGATAGGCCGAGCGAATATAATAAAGATGACAATACTCCCCAAACTAATCTATTTATTTAGTGCTATACCAATCAGACTCCCAAGAAACTATTTTAATGACCTAGAAAAAATAACAACAAAATTCATATGGAAGAATAAACGGTCGAGAATTGCAAGGGAACTAATGAAAAAAAAGTCAGAGGAAGGTGGTCTAAGTGTACCTGATTTAAAGCTATATTATAAAGCAACAGTCACCAAAACCATTTGGTATAGGCTAAGACATAGACTAGTTGATCAGTGGCATAGGTTAGGTTCACAGGGCAAGATAGTGAATAAAAATAGCAATCTAATCTTTGACAAACCCAAAGATCCCAAATTTTGGGATAAGAATTCATTATTTGACAAAAACTGCTGGGAAAACTGGAAATTAGTATGGCAGAAACTAGGCATGGACCCACATTTAACACCACATACTAAGATTAGATCAAAATGGGTCCAAGATTTAGGCATAAAGAACGTAATCATAAATAAATTGGAGGAACATGGGATGGTTTACCTCTCAGACTTGTGGAGGAGGAAGGAGTTTGTGTCCAAGGGAGAACTAGAGACCATTATTGATCACAAAATAGAACATTTTGATTACACCAAATTAAAAAGTTTCTGCACAAAAAAAACTAATGCAAACAAGATTAGAAGGGAAGTAACAAATTGGGAAAAAAATTTTTACAGTTAAAGGTTCTGATAAAGGCCTCATCTCCAAAATATACAGAGAATTGACTTTAATTTATAAGAAATCAAGCCATTCTCCAATTGATAAATGGTCAAAGGATATGAACAGACAATTTTCAGATGACGAAATTAAAACTATTTCCACTCATATGAAAGAGTGTTCCAAATCACTATTGATCAGAGAAATGCAAATTAAGACAACTCTGAGGTATCATTACACACCTGTCAGATTGGCTAAGATGACAGGAACAAATAACGATGAATGTTGGAGGGGCTGTGGGAAAACTGGGACACTGATGCATTGTTGGTGGAGTTGTGAAAGAATCCAACCATTCTGGAGAGCAATCTGGAATTATGCCCAAAAAGTTATCAAAATGTGCATACCCTTTGACCCAGCCATACTACTACTGGGCTTATACCCCAAGGAACTACTAAAGAAGGGAAAGGGTCCTGTATGTGCCAAAATGTTTGTGGCAGCCCCTTTTCATAGTGGCTAGAAGCTGGAAGATGAATGGATGTCCATCAATTGGAGAATGGTTGGGTAAACTATGGTATATGAATGTTATGGAATATTATTGTTCTATAAGAAATGACCAACAGGAGAAATACAGAGAGGCTTGGAGAGACTTACATCAACTGATGCTAAGTGAAACGAGCAGAACCAGAAGATCATTATACACTTCAACAATGATACTGTACGAGGATGTATGCTGATGGAAGTGGATTTCTTCAACATAGAGAAGAGCTAATCCAATTCCAATTGATTAATGATGGACAGAACCAGCTACATCCAGAGAAGGAACACTGGGAAATGAATGTAAACTGTTATTTCTACCTTCTGAATCCAATTCTTCCTGTGCAACAGGGGATTCGGTTCTACACACATATATTGTATCTAGAATATACTGTAATATATTTAACTTAGATAAGACTGCTTGCCATCAGGGGGAGGGGGTTGGGGGAGGAAGGGAAAAAATCTGAATAGAAGTAAGTGCAAGGGATAATGTTGTAAAAAATTACCCATGCATTTGTACTGTCAAAAAAATGTTATAATTATAAAATAAAATAAAAATTAAAAAAAAAAAAAAGAAATGCATGATTGTTGTAATTAATTAAAATATAGGTTGTTTACATTCAACCTCCTTTACCATTGATTTATGCTTATAATCATAGCTTAAGCATGCTCTTCAAGCATACATGCTCTTGAAGCAAATATTCCCCTTTTATTTTTAATTCCTGAACCTTCAGTTTCCATCAATCTCTAATCATCATAGTCAATCTCTATTCATTTTGCTGTTTCACACTCCTTTTAAAAATATGCTTTTCTCTATGTGTTCTTCCATACTTTTTCTTCTCTCATCTCACTTCCCTTACCTTTTCCCTTAATGTCACTGAATTTCCTGAGCTTTTTCCTTGTACAATTCCTTTATTCCTTTGAAAAGGTAAGTTCATGCACCATTTATCCTTGTTTATGTAACCTGGGAAAGCGGTCACAAGGTTGCTCTTTTTTCACATGTACAATTTTTTTCCTGAACTTAAAAGGGGGAAAATCAAATATATTGATTTAGACTTTCTTAATTTACTTGTTGTATGTGTCAATTGTTAATAATTATCATTATTATTATTGTTTTATCATTTTGACAAAATTCATTATAGAGGCCAGATTTTAAGATACCTAGGAAGAATTAACCCTAGAAAAATGTTTTTAGTTCTTATCAGTTGAAACTGCCAATTGCATTTACAAGCTCAAAAATGGGATGCCTTTTGCAGAAAACATTAAAACTAGACAGACTCATAAATTGTGTAGTGCTGAACATCACAGGAGCCCTGAGATGTACAGAGTTATATAGATGCTAAAAGTGAGAATGAAGGTCAGCCTAAGATGAGTGAATTTGCCCATATTTTCAATGTGAATTACTTTTAGTTCAAATGAATTCTTACAAAATATATGACCGTGCTTTTTGACACACACACACACACACACACACACACACATATATATATATATATATATATATATATATATATATATATATATATATATATATATATATATATATATATATATATATATATATATATATATATATATATATATGTATATATATTTGGAGTATCACTGTCTAACTTTCATCAAGTGATCCCAACTTCTTTCATTTCTTGTCATTCCTTGCTGAGAGCCTCCTTCTTTAATTCATTTAGTCTAGTTATTTAATATATACTTTACTTGACTTACTATCAAACTATTTATCCTAGGTTCCTAATGTAACTACTTACTACTGCCCCATCTCTTCTTAAACAATAACCAAGAGTTCTTGCTTTCTGTTTCTAATCTGTTTCTACTTTCTCTACCAAACATGTACTTATTAAACTTTAAGTATTCTTCAACTCTCATCTCATCATATCTATCTTCCCTATTTCATCCCCAAAATCTATTCTGAATTTTACCTATCCAGACATGATTAAATTACTTTCAAATTCCTTTGGCACAAATGAAAATAACTATGCATAGTCTTTTATTCTTCTATGTTAGCATATATTCTTAGTGTCATTTTTCTTCTTTTGTAACTGTCTTATATATCCCATTAAATGGTAAGCTTCATGTTTTCCAATTGTTTGATATTTCCCATAAATATAATATAGTGATTTAGACACATGTAATGCTCAATTTGGAAATTCTCCACATTTACTGTGTTCATACAAAATATCTTTAACTCTTTTCACACATCGTCTCAAGTTAATCAGGAATTTGGAAGAAATATTCTTACTAGTAAAGGGAGCTGATCTAGAAGGAACTATAGAATATTTAATGCTGAGTCTATTCATGTAAACTAGAATAGCAATAGAATAATGTAGCTGAAACAATCAACTCTATCTATACACCAACATTATGACAGTATATAATTCCTCCTAGTCTTTACCAATAACTTCACTATGTAACTGGATTGTTAGGTTCTTACTAAGTGCTAATGAGATAATGAAATGATAGATTCTTACTAAGTGCTAAGTCAGTACTTAACAATTCTCTAGTTCTGACCTTTAAGGGGAGTTTTACCCCTTTGAACTTCTGGGGAGGAGCTTAATGTTTAAGAGGAGCAAGTTCACTGGTAGAAGTAATTTTCCCACATGCCCTTGCGTTATCCCATGCCCATTCTCTGGGAGGATAAAAGAAAGAGGCACTCTGGAGGAGGAGGAGTCTCTACTCTAGGTCAGAGTTGGCAGTTCTCTGCAGGAAGAAAAATCTGGATGAGAGAGTGAGTTGAGACAGCAGATCTCCTCCCAGAGAGCAATCGGCAATCTCTGGAGACAACAGAATATTACATATTGGCACCCAACATAGGGCAAGGACTTTTGCTTATCCTGACAAGGACTTATTCTGAGCCCCTTCAGAGGAGCTAGCCCAGACCTTGCATTTAAGGACTTATTCTGAGCCCTTTAGAGGAGCTAGCTCGGACCTTTTCATTTTGGCACCTGAACAGGGACCAACAAGATCCTGATCCCAGTGGAAAAGACTTTCTGATGCAGAAGTGAGTCACAAGGAAACTTTGTTAAAGATTAGGTGAGTATTCTAATAGACAAATAAGGAATTTAACTTGTTAAGGACTAAACCAGCAATCTCTTATAGCTGAAATGGGGCAGATGTCAGCTAAAGACATTGCCTCAACCTCAGCTGACTCAGCCCCAGCCCCAGCCCCAGAGGCAGCCTCAGCTCCAGCCCCACTCAGGAGTGGTACTAAAGAAAGTATAATTAAGATAATTGAGGAGCAGAGTTTACTTGCAACCTGGGTACAGATTGCTAAACTCTTGGGTGCATTAAGAAGCACGTCCCCTTGGTTCTTAGAGGAAGAAAAACTAAATTTAGATAATTGGAATCTAGTGGGACTTGAAACGAAAGAATTTCATGCAAAAAATGGGCCTCATTCAATTTCTGCAGAGGTATTTTATATCTACAACATAGTTCAATTAGCCTTAAACTTTTGAGCAAGTTGTAGAAGGAAAAGTTTTAAAAATGAACAGAGGAGGAAGTGTGAGGAAAAAAAAGAAAGATCAAGATCTTAGCCAAGGGCAAGGGGATTTAAATGAGGAATTAGGGTGTGATGACTCTGTTTCTCTTGAAGAACCTTTAACTCCGCCTAGAGAGCATATTATTGACAGGCCCACATCAACTCCACTTTCAGGGGTGGAGTAAGAAGAAGGAGGGGAAGAGGCAAAAACACAAACAGAATCACCTGTGAAACAGCCTATGACAAGATTTGAAAAAGCATTGGTTAAAGCTAAGAGAGAAGGGCAGGATATAAGTGATTTTATACGTACATACACTGTGATTGAAGATATTGACTCTGTATGTCAAAAAAGGAGAAGATATACACCTTTAGATTTGAATAAAATTAAAGATTTGAAAAAAGGTTGTACCCTTTATGGGGCTACATTAGCTTATGTTAAAATGTTACTAGATGGTTTGTCTTATGAAGTCCTAACCCTGAATGTATGGGAATCCATAGCAAAGACATGTCTAGAACCTGGACAAAATTTGTTATGGCTTGCAGAGTTTCATGAATTATGTAAAATCCAAATCAGATGCAATTTGGAAATAGTAGTTAACACACAATTCACTTTTGAGCAATTAGCTGGTTAAGGTTGGTATGGAGAGAATTCAGAACAGATTAATTACCCCATGACAGTGTATGAGCAAATTGCCAAGGCTGCAATAAAAGCTTGGGGTTCCCTCCCCAGACAGAAAGACTGGGGAGAGGCTTTCACTAAAATAGAGCAAGGTGCCAATGAACCTTTTGCAGATTTTGTGGGATGTTTGCAAGCTGCTGTCAAAAGAACTATTGGAGAAAATACAGCTACAGAAATAATGACCAGACATCTGGCTAAGGAAAATGCCAATGAGATTTGCAAAAGAATTATATAGGGATTAGAAAAAGATGCTCCTTTAGAGAAGATCATAAGACACTGTGCTACAGTGGGAACAAATGCTTTTTACACCCAGACTATTATGAACATGGAAAGACAGGGTCCCTCCTGGCAAGGAACTTCTAGAGAAACTCGGCGATGTTTTCAATATGGAAAAATTAGACATCTAAGAGCTCAGTGTAGATATGGAGATAGAGTGAGAAGACAGGATGAGAGAAGAACTAAAACTACATGTCCAAATTGTCACAAGAGTCTCCACTGGGCCTCTGAATGTAGAATGACCCAGAGAAATAAGAGGCAGTGCTCAGCTTCAGCCCCCCAAGTGGGGCATGATGGAAGCAAAAGTTACATCCAGAAAAATTTAAGACATGATCAATCAGCCAAAAAACAATCAGATGGAAGAAATGGATTGAAATTAGGAAAAATAGAGTTGTGTGCAGTAGAGTGTTCTGAGATACTCCCTGGAGAAGTGAAATCTGTTCCTGTTCAGCCTATGGATCCTTTGCCTCCAAGCACAGTAGGCTTGATCATTTCACCTTCTGAGAGTTCTTACAAAACAGTGTTCATCCATACATTGATGTGGGAAACTGGAGAACGTGTAGCTAATATCCCAGTCACTAACACAGGTAGACAACATGTGATTTATTGTAAGGGCCCTTTAAATGGGCTGTGCCACAGGGCATCATTGAGGCCCAGAAGTAATTTCTGTGGATATTAGGACTGCCTTGTAGGTGGAATCCTGTCCATTTTGAGATAGCTTCATAATGGGTGACTCTCTCGCTGATTGGCTGTGTGTGTGACCTCACAGGCCCTATGTAAGCCCACTGCAGGCAGCAGGCGCTCTCTTTAACCTGGTGCTCTTCACCCTGGCTCCCTAGCCTGGGTGGCCAAGCTAAGATGGGTAGCCAAAAGAGGTAAGGATTTTGGTAGTGAACATGTGGGTCTTCTGACCAGGTGTTCACTCGGGAACCAACAAGTCAGGGCATCAGTTAGGACATTATGTGAGTAGGTATAATAAAGACTTTTAAGATTACATGTGGCTACTGGTTATTAAGCTATAGATTCAAGAGATTGTGACCAGAGACCTTTGAAGGCCTCAGAGGAGGCGAGCCGGGTAGAGTTCACATTGCAAAGGACAGTGGTCAAAGGTACTCTGGTGGGTCTAGGACAGACTAGTAATAGTAACTGCCAAGAGAGCACATTACAATTTATCAATCAGGAGAAGTAGTAGCATTAGGCTTATTGTTACGTACCCCTAATAAGCAACCTGGTGATAGTTGCCCAGATTCTGACTCCAATGAACAAATTCCAGGAACATATTGGACCACAGCTGTAACAGCTGCCCAACCTATGCTTACTATTTATATAAATGGAATACCACTTGAAGGATTGATAGACACGGGTGCAGATCGTACAGTTATTAGAGGTGCCAATTGGCCCAGTCACTGGCCAAAGATTAAGGCAGACACCTACATGCCTGGGGTAGAAGGATCAACAGCAACAAAAGTTAGTGCTATGTCTTTGAGATGGATATTTGAAGGTGAAACAGGAGTTTTTACTCCTTTTGTGGTTAAAAAAATCCCCATCAATCTGTGGGGAAGAGACATTTTACAGCAGATAGGATTACAAATAAGTACTTTGGCTTTTTAGGCAGGGCTGCTGTTGAAGGCCTACCTGCACTTTCTCCGGTTCCTATTCAGTGGAACACTGATTCACCAGTGTGGGTAGAACAGTGGCCCTTAAGAAGTGATACAATTCAGGCCTTATTAGATATAGTGTATGAACAACTTGACCAAGGACACTTGTGGCCTTCTCTAAGCCCTTGGAATTCTCCAGTATTTGTGGTGAAAAAGAAATCTGGGAAATGGAGGATGTTAACTGATCTAAGGAGAGTAAATGAACAGATGGAAGCTATGGGAACTCTTCAGCCTGGACTTCCATCTCCTACTCAGTTGCCAAGAGAATGGCCTCTTTGGGTTACAAACATTAAGGATTGTTTATATTCTATTCTATCCCTCTAGATAAAGAGAATATGAGGGGTGGCTAGGTGGCATAGTGGATAGAGCACCAGCCTTGAAGTCAGAAGGACCTGAGTTCAAATTTGGCCTCAGACACTTAAGACTTCCTAGCTAAGTCACTTAACCCCAACTGCCTCAGCAAAAAAAAAAAAAAAAGGATATGAAAAGATTTGCTTTTTCATTGCCTAATGTTAATTTGGCTGAGCCATATAAAATATATGAATGGACAGTTTTGCCACAGGGAATGAAAAGCAGCCCTACTATGTGCCAAATGTATGTTGCTGCTGTTCTTGCTTTAGTAAGAAAAGCATTTCCAAAAGTAATATTGTTACATTATATGGATGATATTTTGGGATGTGCACCTGAGGAACAAATGTTAGAAGCATGTCTACAAAAGACCATGGAAACACTAAAGTACTACAAACTGCATATAATTGCAGAAAAAATTCAAAGACATGCTCCTTTTCAATATTTAGGATATGAAGTATATCCTAAGACAGTATAAAAGCTTTCTTTAAGAACAGAGAAGTTGAATACCTTAAAAGATTTCCAAAATTTAATAGGAGATATCCAATGGATGCGTCCAGTGTTAGGCTTAACTACCAATGAACTGCAACCTCTATATGACATTTTAAGGGGAGACAGTGCTTTAAATTCACCATGCCAGCTTACAAAAGAAGCATAAGAGGCTTTGAGAGAAGTTGAACTGGCTTTATCCAATGTGGTTGAAAGAGTCACTCAAAAACCCTTGGAAATATCAGTTTTGGTACAAAAGAGGCACCCACAGCAGTCCTTCATCAAGGAGACAGTGTGATTGACTGGGTGAACCTCCCAGCGCAACAAGAACAAAGCCTTACTCCTTACCCAGTGCTTGTGGCTAGAATTTTATTAAAGGCTATTAAGAGAGTAATACAATTATCTGGGATAAGTCCTGAAAAAAATATACACATTCTATACTAACGAACAAATTAATGTATGCTGTGAGACCATGCCAGAATGGCAAATTTTATTGGCCACAGCTCCAAATTTTGCACATGGGTCTCCATTAAAGATAACCTGGCTACTACATAATTGGCAATGGATTTTTGAAGAAAACGTTTCTAAGGTTCCTCTTAAATGACCAACAATCTTTACAGATGCTTCCAAAGAAAATATTTGTGCTATATATTCTCATGATTTAACCATAAAGAGAATAGTCAGGATTCCTTTTCAGTCCACTCAACAGATTGAATTATTTGCTATCATGCTAGCTCTTACTTATCACCCAGGAGATATAAATATAATTACTGATTCAGCCTATTCAGTAGGTGTAGTACAAAGAATTGCCACAGCCCAAATAAAATTTGCAGCCTCTAATATTTGTCAGCTCTTTAAGGAACTTCAAGAGCAAGTGAGAAAGCATCCAGGCAAGATTTATATCTTGCATGTCCACTCACATAGATGGAAATTCAAAGGCAGATAGTCTTTTAACTATGTTAGCCAGTACTCCTTTATTTCAGGAAGCACAAGAATTTCATTCTAAATATCATCAGGCTGCTCAAGCTTTACATTTACAATTTGGAATAACAAGAGAGGAAGCTGGGAGCATAGTAAAAAGCTGTACAGCTTGCCTTCCTTTCCAAGCTCCTATACCCCCTCCAGGGAACAATCCTCATGGTTTGAGACCCAATGAAATCTAGCAAATGGATGTGGCCCATTACAAATCTTTTGGTCATCTATCTTTTATCCACATGGTAGTAGATACCTTTACAGGATTCATTTTTGCAGTGCCAACATCAAAAGAGACAGCCCAAGTGGTCATTGAATTCCTTATCCACGCATTTGCAATTATGGATGTGCCACAAGAAATAAAAACAGATAATGGACCTGCATATTCTTCTAAACATTTTGCACACTTGTGTGCACAGCATGAGATTTTACACACCACTGGAATACCTTTTGATCCACAAGGTCAGGCAATAGTAGAGAGAAGAAATAGAGGCATTAAGACACTCCTTCAAAAACAAAAGAAAGGGGGAGCCACAGGTAACCCTAGAGAATTCCTAAATTTAGTTCTCTATACCATTAATTTTCTAATTTTTGACAAAAATGCACTGGCTCTAGCAGACAGGTTTTATAACCCACCAGAAAGGGAGTGTCCAGTGCAACCAGCTCCACTGCCTGGGGGAGAGAGTTTGCTTGTATTTCTTCAGATGGAGAAGGAATCAGATGGGTGCCAATGAGTCATATTCGCCCTGTCCATCAGAGAGAGACAGAAAAAGAGAAAGACCTCAACCCAAAAGAGAAAATCTAAGAAACATCTGACACTGAAAGAGCCTGGCTAATAAGAAGACTGTTAAAGAACTTTAAAATCAGCAGGAATCATTGGATTTCCTAACACAACATAGGACTAATGGACAATGGACTTATGGACATTTATAAATTCTCAATTTATGATTATTTGATCATGTTATTTGTTATATACTTCTAGTATGTATTATGTTAATATGTTAATATGTGTTTATGTAATCTATGTAATTATGTGTAATGCCTCCCATACTGATGGATTTATGTTTCAAGGTCATGACTACCCTATGTTCTAAATCAAAAGACAGGGGGAGATGTTGGGTTCTTACTAAGTGCTAATGAGATAATGAGATGATAGGTTCTTACTAAGTGCTAAGGCAGTACTTAATAATTCTCTAGTTCCAGCCTTTAAGGGGAGTTTTACCCCTTTGAACTTCTGGGGAGGAGCTTAATGTTTAAAAGGAGCAAGTTCATTGGTAGAAGTAATTTTCCCACAAGCCCTTGCATTATCCTATGCCCATTCTCTGGGAGGATAAAAGAAGGCAGCACTCTGGAAGAAGAGTCTCTACTCTAGGTCAGAGTTGGCGGCTCTCTACAGGAAGAAAAATCTGGCCGAGAGATTGAGTTGAGACAGCAGATCTCCTCCCAGAGAGCAATCAGCAGTCTCTGGAGACAACAGAACATTCCACTGAATTACAGCTAATTTAACCCAAAAAATCACTTAAAATCACTTTTAATGGTTTTAACATAACAAGAAGTTATCCTCAGTGACTAGTAAATTTGAACTGTTTACATAGGCCCCTGGGGGGGTGGGATTCAAATCTGCATTGTTTTTAGTTAGCCTCAATCTACTAATGGAAACACAAAATTAAGGATATATTTTTTAAAAATATGCGAAGTAATTTTGTCATTTTAACATCCAATAACCTGTTTTGTTGAATTCTTTTGAGAAGATCTCAGGACAAACCTCTATCTGGTAAAATATAAATGACAGATAATCAGTTGGTGAATAAATGAAAACATAAGCTTTGAGCAATAGAAACAAGCCACCCAAGTAAACCTATACATTTAACTTATCTAATCTCTAGGCAAAACTAAACCTTTTAAATCAATTCCAACACCTTAAAATAATATATTACCTTAGAAATGAAACCAATTTAGATAAATTTAATTGTATCAAAATAGGATAGTCAAGTTTCTCACCCAAAATAAAAAATGAAATATGAGTAATTCTATATCAGGAAGCACTCTATAGAAGCAGTTAAATATCAAGAAAAGAGAAATCCTTTCTGGAAAGGTTTGGACATATCATTTCTTAGGCTTTGTTTATTATGGAAGATTTGAGTCTGTTTTCTTCTTATTTTTTGAAAAATAAAACCATAATGCATTAGGAATATCATCGACTTAAACCAGAAAATTTTAGGGCAGAATTACCCCAAGATCTATAGAAGCAGTTAAATATCAAGAAAAGAGAAATCCTTTCTGGAAAGGTTTGGACATATCATTTCTTAGGCTTTGTTTATTATGGAAGATTTGAGTCTGTTTTCTTCTTATTTTTTGAAAAATAAAACCATAATGCATTAGGAATATCATCGACTTAAACCAGAAAATTTTAGGGCAGAATTACCCCAAGATCTATGAAGGATTTTTAAATATATTTCTTCCCTTATGTATATTGCTGGACTCCACATTTTTTTTCTTTTAGCAACTTCTACTTGCTCCATTTTTCAAAGCAATTTTTTGTATATTTCTAACATATTTCCCCACTTTGCCTCAAAATCACAGTCTAATATTATTTTTCAAGAAATCTTCACATTTCTTCATTTTAATGACAATAATTTCTTAGTCATGCAATTGTTTGTTATAGCTATTATCTTTACCTTTGAACTATTTAATCTTTTATTTTTGTATTGTAAAAATAAAATATTTAAATACTTTGTTTTATATTATTTGTGGTTTTACCCTCAATTTTCAAATTGGGTTTTTCCCCCTTGGGGGTTTTATCTTTGAGGGAAAAGAAGACCATTTTAAAGTTTCTTATTGCAGTCCAAATATTCATCACAACAAATCACTGCTTTGTGTTACCCTGTTTTAATACATCATTCCCAGGTACGACAACAGCTGTTGTTCATCCTTCATTTCAAAAAAGACCAATGATATCATGATTGGTGATGTTTTGACTTGCATATGAATTGGATTTAAGTAAGGTAGCACAAAGTCATCAGCCTTATTCTGTCTTCTAGAATCTTCGAGGTCCAGTGACAAGACAAAAATAATAATGACTGATGATGGCCCTGGACACAGTGACAAAGTATAGCAGAAGAAATGTTTTCTGGTTTTGATGTTAGACAAATTGATTTTATGTTTCAGTTCTTCTACCTAATGCCTGTGCAACTTTGGTTAGGTAAATCATTTAACATCTTTTGGCTTCATTTTCTTTCTTTCTTTTTTAATTTTAATAGTTTTTATTTACCAGATATATGCATGGGTAATTTTACAACATTGACAATTGCCAAACCTTTTGTCCTAATTTCCCCCCCCCTTCCTTCCCTCAGATGGCAAGTTGACCAATACATGTTAAATATGTTAGAATATAAATTAAATACAATATATGTATATGTGTCCAAACAGTTGTTTTGCTGTACAAAAATAATAGGACTTTGAAATAGTGTACAATTAGCCTGTGAAGGAAATCCAAAATGCAGGCGGACAAAATTAGAGGGATTGGGAATTCTATGTAGTGGTTCATAATCATCTCCCAGAGTTCTTTTGCTGGGTATAGCTGGTTCAAAGTTCATTACTTCTCTATTGGAACTGATTTGGTTCATCTCATTGTTGAAAATGGCCACAACCATCAAAATTGATCATCATATAGTATTGTTGTTTAAGTATACAATGATTCCTGCTTATTTCACTCAGTGTCAGTTCATATAAGTCTCTCCAGGTCTTTCTGAAATCATCCTGTTGGTCATTTCTTACAGAACAATAATATTCCATAACATTCATATACCACAATTTATTCAGCCAATCTCCAATTGATGGGCATCCTCGTAGTTTCCAGTTTCTGGCCACCACAAAGATGCTTCATTTTCTTGAGCCAAAAATAAGGGATGTGGATTGGTAAACTTTAATATTCCTTCTAGCACTAAAAACACATTCCTGTGTTTCATGGTCCAAAATTTTTAATTTTCTCTATCTTTAGTCACATGCTAAATCTACAAATTAGCTCTATTCTTCATCTTATTCATAGTGTTGCCATATCAATAAACAGAACAGGCTTAAAACATTTTTGCTGCCTACATAGACCTCCTTCAATAACTTGGATTACTGAAATCTTGCTCATCAAGTGTAAGGGAAATTCCATTTTCTCCTTTAAGTTTTCCTCAAGTCATTTAGTCAGCAATGATTTTGCTCTTTTGAACATTTCTAGTATTAGGTCCCATTTACAATTTATACACACATATACATAGACACACACACACACATACACATATACATATTGTTATACACATATATGCTTTCATATCTATATATTAAAATAAGTCGGTAATTGAAGAGAGAAGGTATGAATAGTTTTAAGGGAGTGGGGTAAGAATAAATTTCATGAAGAACCATTCGAGGTGTATGGAGCCAAGATGGAGATAAGCCACAGATCTCCTCCAGCTCTCCAAGTTTCCCTTGAAAACCACATAAAACCAACCCTCACAAAAGAGACTTAAGGAATAAAACCACTCTCCAGCTCAAGATAGAATGGAAAAACTTCACAAAAGGTAACTATCACTAGGATGAAAAGGGTATATAGTACAGCTCAAAAAGTATCTAGGAAAGCCTGGGAAAGAGTCTTAATCATAACCAATTATTAACTGAAACCTAATCACTCATTAGGGGAGCCAACCAGGAGGTGAATCATCAGTTTCAGTTCAGAAAGCATATTCTGGGAAGCCAGAATGTTTCCTGGAAAGAGCAGATGAAGTCACTCCATATAAACATAAAGAGCTTCTGTGCTCAAAGCCAACATTCATAGCTGCATAGGAAGTTTGGGACAGAAAACCCTTTACTCTTGGAGCAAAGTTCAAGCATAAAAAGTAAAAAAAAAAAAAAAAAAAAAAAAAAAAAAAAAAAGCAAATATCAAAATAAAAGGAAAGAAAAGAAAAATGAGCAATAAGCACACACAAACAAAAAAAAAAAGAATTTTGACATTGAAAACTACTATGGTGACAGTCAAGACCAAAACATGAACAAAATATCAAAATATATAAGGAAAAAATATCTACAGAGCAAATCTCAAAGAATGATATGAATGGGTCTTGAGCCTGGAAAAGCTGTCTTTGGAAGTGCTCATAAAATACTTTAAAGGATCAATAATAAAGATAGAAATAATGAAAAAATAAATTAGAAGTATCCATGATAGAGCCAATAGTTTGGAAAAAAAGGGGAAAAAATTACATAAAACAACTCCTTAAAAAGTAAAATTAAACAAATGGAAAAAAAATCCACTGAGGAAAACATCTTCAAAAGTAGAATCAACCAAATGGCAAAAGAGATATAAAAGCTAATTGAAGGAAATCACTAATTAAAAAGCTATAATGGTGTAAATAAGAGCTAATCACTTTATGAGACATGAAGAATCAGTCAAACCAAAAAGAATGAAAAAATGAAAGAAAATATGAAATATTCCATTAGAAAAACAGCCAACCTAGACAATACAGTCAGAAGAGGCAATTGAAAAATTATTGGCTTACCTGAAATGCATGATCAAAAAAGAGCCTAGATAGCATTCTTCAAGAGATTATTAAGAAAAACCTCCAAAATTCTAGAAACAGAGGGGGAAATACTCATTGGAAAAAATCCATCAATCATCTTTGGAAAGAGATTCCATAAGGAAAACCCCAAGGAATATTGTTACAAAATTACAGAACTACAATCTCAAGGAAAAAAATTGCAGCAAGCTATCAGACCAAAAAAAAATTCAAATATCAAGGAGCACCAATCAGAATTACCCAGGATCTGGCAGCTTCTACAATAAAGAATATGAAGACCTGGAACACCATATTCTGAAAGGCAAAGGACATGGGGTTACAGTCAACAATTAACTGCCCAGTGAGATTTAGCATCATTTTTCAGGAGAAGTGCTGGATCTTCAATGAAGTAAGAAACTTTGAATCATTGTTCTTGAAAAAAAGAAAAAAAAAAAACAGAATGAAACAAAAAAAAATTGATCTACAAATACAGAACTCATGAGAAGAACAGAAAGATAAATGGGGGAAGTAGGTAATATTTAAAGATTATTGTTGGTATACCTAGATGAGAAAATAATATCTGTAACTTTAGAGAACTGTATCTGTCATTAGGGTAGACAAAGAGTGGCATCCATGAACAGAGGGTATGGTTGGGAATGGATATGATATTGAAGAAAAAGGTATTAATGGGTGGGAAAAGTTTTGTACTAGAAGAAGAAAGAGGAGATATAATTCGACAAATTAGGCCACCTGAAGAGGCAAAAAAGACCTATTACAATAAAACGAAAGAAGAGAGAAGGATGTTTTTTTGAAGCTTGATTTTATTAGTTTGGGCTTTAAGGGAATAACTTAATCATTCATCTGTAGAAATTTATCTAATCATACAAAAAAGTAAGAGGAGAAAGAACAAAGAAAAAAAGAAGGACTAGATAGAAGGAAGGGAGGAAACTCTAGGGGGAAAAAGGTAAAAAAAGTGGGGAGTGAGATGGACGATAAAAAAATTGTATAGGGTGGGTTAAAAAAACACTAGTAAGGCAAGAGAGGAAGAATAGTAGGAGGAAATGTAGTTGTTGGAATGGATAAAAACACTGCTAAAATGGGGTAAAAAGAACAAAAATATGTAAAAAGGAGAAAAAAAAGATACAGGAAAATTTTGAGCTGGCAATCATAAGAGTGAATGTGAATTCAATGAACTCATGCATTAAATGGAAATAAATAGCACAGTGGATTGAAAACAGAATCTTGATCTTATCTTAGTATGTGGTGTTAAGTGTGGGTCCATATCTAATTTCCACCATACTAATTCCAAGTTTTCCCAACAGTTTTTTCAAATAATGAATTCTTATCCCAAAAGTTGGTATCTTTGGGTTTGTCAAACACTAGACTGTTATAGTTGCACATTATTTTGTCATGTGAACCTAACCTGTTCCACTGATCAACTAGTCTATTTCTTAGCCTTTACCAAATGGTTTTGGTGACTGCTTCTTTATAATATAGTTTTAGATCAGATTTTTTTTTCATAAATTCCCTTGAAATTCCCTTTTGTTCTTCCATATAAATGTTGTTTTAATTTTTTCTAGGTCACTAAAATAATTTCTTGGGAGTCTGATTGGTATATCACTAAATAGATTAGTTTAGGGATTATTGTTATCTTTGTTATGTTTGCTCACCCTTTCATTTTTTTTGTTTTGTTTTGTTTTGTTTGACTGATTCTTGGGTGCTCAATGAATCATTCATTTCTATTTGTTCCCTCCTGATTTTTAAGAAGTTATTTTCTTCATTCACAGTTTTAAATTCTTTTTGTATATGCCCAATTGACTTTTTAAATGAATTATTTTGCTCTATTGATTTTTTCAATTTCCCTAATTTTTTTAGAGAATTATTTTCTTTTTTCAATTCAGAAATCCTATTTTCTTGAGACTTTATCTTTTCCAATTCAGAAATCCTAATTTCTTGAGATTTTTTTTATCTTTTTCAATTCAGAAATCCTACTTTCCTGTGATTTTTTAACCTTTTCTAATTCACAAATTTTGTTTCCCTGAATCTCCTGTGAATTCTTTATTTTTTTCCAATTCAAATTTCAGAATGTTGTTATTCTCTATCCTAGCTTCTCTTTCCTTTCCCCATTTTTCTTCAAACTCTCTTAATTTTTAATAGTCTCTTCTAGGAGAGAGTTATGTGATGGGGGGCAGGTATTGTTCCCCTTTAGGCTGTTATCTGCTGGCTCTTTGCTATTAACTTCCTCAGAAATGCAGGGCTGCTTTAATATTAGGAAAACTATTAGTATAATTGATCATATTAATAATCAAATTAATAAAAATCATATGATCATCTCAATAGATGCAGAAAAAGCATTTGATAAAATCCAACATCCATTCCTACTAAAAACGCTTGAGAGTATAGGAAAAAATTGACTATTCCTTAGAATAATCAGGAGCATATATTTACGACGATCAGTAAGTATAATATGTAATGGAGATAAACTGGAACCTTTCCCAGTAAGATCAGGAGTGAAAAAAGGTTGCCCACTATCTCCATTAATGTTCAATATAGTACTAGAAACACTAGCCTTGGCAATAAGAGCCAAGAAAGAGATTCAAGGAATTAGAGTAGGAAATGAGGAAATCAAACTATCACTCTTTGCAGATGGCATGATGATATACTTAGAGAACCCCAAAGACTCTGCTAACAAGCTATAAGAAAAAATTCAGAATTTTAGCAAAGTTGCAGGAAACAAAATAAATCCACATAAATCCTCAGCATTTTTATATATCACCAACAAAATGCAACAGCAAGAGATACAAAGAGAAATTCCATTCCAAACAAATGTTGAGAGTATAAAGTATATGGGAATCCATCTACCAAAGAGTAGTCAGGAATTATATGAGAAAAATTATGAAACACTTGACACAAAAATAAATCAGATTTAAATGATTGGAAAGACATTCAGTGCTCTTGGATAGCCTGAGCGAATATAATAAAGATGACAAGACTCCCCATATTAATCTATTTATTTAGTGCTATACTAATCAGACTCCCAAGAAACTATTTTAATGACCTAGAAAAAATAACAACAAGATTCATATGAAAGAATAACATGTCGAGAATTGCAAGGGAACTAATGAAAAAAAAAAGTCAGATGAAGATGGTCTAGGTGTACCTGATCTAAAGCTATATTTTATAGCAGCAGTCACCAAAACCATTTGGTATTGGCTTAGAAATAGACAGGGCAATCAGTGGAACAGATTAGATACAAAGGATAAAAAAGGGTACATCTATAGCAATCTAGTCTTTGACAAACCCAAAGATACCAACATTAGGGATAAAAATTCATTATTTGGAAAAAAACTGTTGGCAGAAATTAGATATGGATCCACACTTAACACCATATACCAAGATAAGATCAAAATGGGTCCATGATTTAGGCATAAAGAATGAAAGCATAAATAGATAAGAGGAACAGAGAATAGTCTACCTCTCAGACCTGTGGAGGAGGAAGGAATTTATGACCAGAGGAGAATTAGAGATCATTATTGATCACAAAATAGAAGATTTTGATTACATCAAACTAAAAAGTTTCTGTACAAACAATGCTAATGCAAACAAGATTAAAAGGAAAGTAACAAATTGGGAAAATATTTTTAAAGTTAAATATTCTGATAAAGGTCTCATTTCCAAAATATATAGAGAACTGACCCTAATTTATAAGAAATCAAACCATTTTCCAATTGATAAATGGTCAAAGGATATGAACAGACAATATGATGAAATTGAAATTATATCCACTCATATGAAAAAGTGTTCCAAATCACTACTGATCAGATAAATGCAAATTAAGACAACTCTGAGATACCACTACACACTTGTCAGATTGGCTAAGAAGACAGGAAGAGATAATAATGAATGTTGGAGGGGATGTGGGAAAACTGGGACACTAATACGTTGTTGGTGGAGTTGTGAAAGAATACAACCATTCTGGAGAGCAATTTGGAACTATGCCCAAAAAGTTATCAAACTGTGCATACCCTTTGATCCAGCATTGCTGCTATTGGGCTTATTTCCCAAAGTAATACTGAGGAGGGGAAAGGGACCTGTATGTGACAAAATGTTTGTGGCAGCTCTTTTCTTAGTGGCTAGAAACTGCAAGATGAATGGATGTCCATCAATTGGAGAATGGTTGTGTAAATTATGGTATATGAAGGTAATGGAATATTATTGTTCTGTAAGAAATGACCAGCACGAGGATTACAGAGAGGCTTGGAGAGACTTACATCAATTGATGTTGAGTGAAATGAATAGAACCAGAAGATCGCTGTATACTTCATGTTGTATGAAGATGTATTCTGATGGAAGTGGATATCTTCAACATAAAGAAGATCCAACTCACTTCCAGTTGATCAATGATGGGCAGAAACAACTACACCCAGAGAAGGAACACTGGGAAGTGAATGTAAATTGTTAGCACTACTGTCTATCTACTCAGGTTACTTATACCTTCGGAATCTAATACTTAATGTGCAACAAGAAAATGGTATTTACACACATATATTGTATCTAGGTTATATTGTAACACATGTAAAATGTATGGGATTGCCTGTCATTAAGGGGAGAGAGTAGAGGGAGGGAGGGTATAATTTGGAAAAATGAATACAAGGGATAATATTATTTTAACAATTACTTATGCATATATACTGTCAAAAATTATAAATAAATAAAAATTATAAATAAATAAATAAATAAATAGAAAAGTTTAAAAAAAATTGCTGGCCCTATCCAAGAGCACTTAATGTTTTTCCAATTATTTAAATTGACTTTATTTTTGTGGCAAGTGAGTTGTAATTTTGCTTATATAATTCCTGACTTTCTTTTGGTAGATGGATTCCCTAATACTTTATACTCTTGAAAGTTGTTTTGAATGGAATATCTCTTTGTATCTCTTGCTGTTGAATTTTTTGGTGCGGTATAAAATGCTGAGGATTCATGTGAATTTATGAATCCTCAGCATTCATGTGAATTTATTTTGTATGCAGCAACTTTGCTAAAGTTGTGAATTATTTCTAATAACTATTTATTAGAATCTCTGGGGTTCTCTAAGTATACCATCAGATCATCTACAAAGAGTGATAGTTTGTTTTCTTTATTACCTACTCTAATTCCTTTAATTTCTTTCTTATTCTTATTGCCGAGGCTAATATTTCTAATAAAATATTTAATAGTAATGGTGATAGTGGGCAACCTTGTTTCACTCCTGATCTTACTGGGAAAGGTTCCACTTTATCCTGATTACATATGATGCTTACTGAATGTTTTAAATATATGCTCTTGACTATTTAAGGAATAAACCATTTATTCCTATGCTCTCAATTGTTTTTAGTAAGAATGGATGTTGTATTTTATCAAATGATTTTTCTGCATCTATTGAGATGATTATATGATTTTTGTTAATTTGATTATTAATATGGTAAATTATACTAATAATTTTCCTAATATTAATCCAAACCTGCATTCCTGATATTAATCATACTTGATCATAATGTATTATCCTGGGGGTGATTTTCTGAAGTCTTTTTGCTAATATCTTATTTAAGATTTTAGCATCAATATTCATTAAGGAGATTGGTCTATAGTTTTCTTTCTCAGTTTTCAACCTACCTGGTTTAGGTATCAGTACCATGTCTGTGTCATAAAAGGAGTTTGGCAGGATTCCTTCATCCCATATTTTTTCAAATAATTTATATAACATTGGGGCTAATTGTTGTTTAAATGTTTGGTAGAATTCACATGTAAATCCATGTGGTCCTGGGGATTTTTTTTCGGGATTAATTAAAAGATTGTTCTATTTCTACTTCTGAAATGGGACTATTAAAGCAATTTACTTTGTGCTCTGTTAATCTAAGAAGCCTATATTTTTTGGAGTTAGTCCTCCATTTCACTTGTTATCAAATTTATTGGCATAAAGTTGGGAAAACTCTTTATTATTGCTCTAATTCCCCCTTCATTGGTGAAAAGATCCACCTTTTCATTTTTAAGACTAACAATTTGATTTTCCTCTTTCCTTTTTCTGATCAGATTGACCAAAGTTTTATCTATTTTATTGGCTTTTTCATGAAACCAACTCTTAGTTTTATTTATTAATTCAACAGCTTTTTACTTTCAATATTATTGATTTCTCCTTTTAATTTTAGTATTTCAAATTTAGTTTTTTATTGGGGGTTTTTAATTTGGTCTTTTTCTAGCTTTTTAAGTTGCAGGCCCAATTCATTAATATTCTCTTTCTCTATTTTGTTCAAATAAGCTTCTAAAGATATAAAATTTCCCCTTATTACCGCTTTAGCTGAATCTCACAAATTTTGGTATGATGGCTCATCGTTGTCATTATCTTGGGTGAAATTATTAATTGTTTCTATGATTTGCTGTTTCACCCAGTCATTCTTTAAGATGAGATTATTCAGTTTCCAATTACTTTTTGGTCTATTTACCCCTGTTGAATGTAGATTTTATTGCATTGTGATCTGAAAACAAAGCATTTACTATTTCTACCTTCCTGCATTTTATTTTGAGATCTTTATATCTTAATATATGGTCAATTTTTTATAGGTTCCATGAACTGCTAAGATTCTATCTTTCTATCTTTCTTTCACCATTCAGTTTTCTCCAAAGATCTATCATACCTAATTTTTCTAATGTTGTATTTACCTCCTTGATTTTTTCATATTTGTTTTGTATTTTATCTAATTCTTAGTGTGCAAGGTTGAGATCTCCCACTATTATCATTTTGCTGTCTATTTCTTCTCGCAACTCTCTTAACTTCTCCTTGAGGAAATTAGATGCTATACTGTAATGTTCCTGTTGTCTCCAGAGACCGCCAATCGCTCTCATATATACACTTCATGTATATATATATATATATATATATATATATATATATATATATATATATATATATATATATATATATATATATGTTCAGTATTGATATGGCTTCATTGTTTTTGCTACCCTTTAGCAGGATATAGTTTCTTCCTTTATCTCTTTTAATTAGATCAAATTCTGCTTTTGCTTGATCTGAGATAAGGATGACCACCCCTGCTTTTTTTGACTTCACTTGAAGCATAATAGATTCTGCTCCATCCTTTTATATTTACTCTGTAAGTATCTCCCTGCTTTAAATGTGTTTTATATAAACAACATATTGTAGGGTTCTGACTTTTGATCCAGGCTGCTATCCGCTCTGCTTAATGGGAGAGTTCATCCCATTCACATTTACAGTTAAAATTACTAATTCTATATTTCCTGCCATCATATTATCCCCAGATTATGCTTTTTTTCCCCTTGTCCCCTCAAAACCCCTTCCCCAGTATTAAACTTATGGGCCCCCCTTGTGTCACACAGTCCTCCCTTTTTAGTATCCCCCCTCCTTTTAAGTCCCTTCCCCTTTCTTGTACCCTTCCCTTATTACCCTTTTCCTTTTCCCTTTTCCTCTCCTCCCTTTTAATGAGGTGAGACAGAATTCTCTGAAAAACAAATATATAAATTATTAACTCTTTTAGCCTACTCTGATGAGAGTAAGATTCACACAATGTTCCTCCCCCTCTCTAAATTTCCTCAGATATAATAAATTTTCTTTGCCTCTTCCTGGGATGCAGTTTCCCTCTTTTTATCTCCCCTTTTCTGGTTTTCTGATGTTATCCCCTTTCTCTTTCTACTTCTTTTTTTAAAATATTATATCAGTAAAATCAAATTATACATGTGGACTTTCTGTATATCCACAACAGAAATACAGTTCTCAAGAGTTCCTTTTACCTTTTTCTGCTTCTCTTGAATCTTGTGGTTGGAAATCAAATTTTTTGTTTAGATCTAGTGTTTTTTTTTTTTTTTTTTTTTTTTTTTTTTTTTTTTTTTAGAAACAAATGGAATTCCTCTATTTCATTAAATATCCATCTTCTTTCATGGAAGAAAATGCTAAACTTAGCTAAGTAGTTTATTTTGTAGTATTTTTTGTAGTTTTTTTTGCCTTTCAGAATATCATATCCCAGGCCCTTCTATCCTTTTTATGTGGATGCAGCCAGATCTTGAGTGACCCTTATTGTGGCACCTGGATATTTGAATTGTTTTTCCTGGCTGCTTACAATATTTTTTCCTTAGTCTGATACTGCAGCTTAGCCAAACTATTTCATGGAGGTGTTTTTTTGTTTTTGTTTTTGTTGTTGTTCTTGTTGTTGTTTTTGTTTGTTTGTTTTTTAGGGTCTTTTACAGAAGGTGTTCAATGAATTTTTTCAATGCCTATTTTCCCTTCTGTTTCTATTATCTCTTTGATCTCTATAATCTCTTTGATGATTTCCTGTAAAATAGACTGTAGGCTCATTTTTTCATCATAATTTTTGGGAAGTCCAATAATCCGCATATTATCTCTCCTAGATCTATTTTCCAGGTCTATATATTTTCTCAGTAAATGTTTGACATTATTCTCCAGCTTTTCATTTTTATTTTTTTATTTTTTTTGGTTTTGCTTTACTTATTCTTGTTGTCTCAATGAGTCATTCTTTTCTATTTATTCAGTCTTGATTTTTAATGAGTTATTTTCTTCATTCACATTTTTTAGTTCTTTTTGTATATGACCAATTGAGTTTTTAAATGAATTATTTTGCTCTGGAGAATTTTTTTTTTCCATTTCATAATATTTTTGAGTTATTTTCTTTTTCCAATTCACAAATCCTACTTTCTTGAGACTTCTTTATCTTTTCCAATTCACAGATCCTACTTTCCTATGATTTTTAATCTTTCCCAATTTACAAATTTTGTTTCCCTGCATTTCCTGTGAATTCTTTATCTTTTCCAATTCAAATTTCAGGACTATGTAACTTTCTAGCATAACTTCTCTTTCCTTTGCCCATTTATTTTCTCTCTTTTCATCATACACCAAGATAAGATCAAAATGGGTCCATAATTTAGGCATAAAGAATGAGATCATAGATTAGAGGAACAGAGAATAGTCTTCCTCTCAGACCTATGGAGGAGGAAGGAATTTATGACCAAAGGAGAACTAGAGATCATTATTGATCACAAAATAGAAGATTTTGATTACATCAAATCAAAAAGTTTTTGTATAAGCAAAACTAATGCAAACAAGATTAGAAAGGAAATAACAAATTGGGAAAATATTTTTTACATTTAAAGGTTCTGATAAAGGCCCTCATTTCTAAAATATATAGAGAACTGACTCTGATTTATAAGAAATCAAACCATTCTCCAATTGATAAATGATCAAAGGATATGAACGGACAATTTTCAGATGATGAAATGGAAACTATTTCCACTCATATTAAAGAGTGTTCCAAATCACTACTGATCAGAGAAATGCAAATTAAGACAACTCTGAGATACCACTACACACCTGTCAGATTGGCTAAGATGACAGGAAAAATTAATGATGAATGTTGGAGGGGATATGGGAAAACTGGGACTCTGATTCCTTGTTGGTTGTTCCCAAAGAAATACTAAAAAAGGGAAAGGGGACCTGTATGTGCCAAAATGTTTGTGGCAGCTCTTTATGTAGTGGCTAGAAACTGGAAAATGCCCATCAATTGGAGAATGGTTGGATAAATTATGATATATGAATATTATGGAATATTATTATTCTGTAAGAAATGACCAACAGGAGGAATACAGAGAGGCTTGGAAAGACTTACATGAACTGATGCTGAGTGAAATGAGCAGAACCAGGAGATCACTATACACTTCAACAATGATAGTGTATGAAAATATATTCTCATTGAAGTGGATATCTTCAACATAGAGAAGATCTAATTCAGTTCCAGTTGATCAATGATGGACAGAAACAGCTACACCCAGATAAGGAACACTGGGATTTGAGTGTAAACTGTTTGCACTATTATCTTTCTACCCAGGTTTCTGAATCCAATTCTTATTGTGCAACAAGAAATTTGGTTTTACACAAATATATTGTATCTAGGATATACTGTAACTCATTAACATGTATGGGCTTGCCTGTCTTCTAGGGGAAGGAGTTGAGAGAGCAAGGGGAAACTTTGGAAAAGTGAATACAAGGGATAATGTTGTAAAAAAATTACCCAAGCATATGTACTGTCAAAAAATTATAATTATAAAATTAATTTTAAAAAAAGAAAAAAAAAACAGAATCTTACAATATGTTGTTTACAAGAAGCGATTTTGACATAGACACATACAGGATAAAGGTAAAAGGTTGGAACAGAATTTATCATGCTTCAGCTGAAATAAAAAAATAGGGATAATATTTCTTATCTCAGGTAAAGCAAAAGTCAAAATAAATCTTATTAAAAATATAAGCAAAGCATTTCTTGATAAAGTGTACTCTAAACAATTCAGCACTCATGATACTAAATGTTATTCACCAAATGATAAGCCAGGCAAATTCCTAGAGAAAATTGTGGGCCAGTTACAGCAAAACTATTCTAATGAGGGGACGTCAAACTATCTCCTCTCAGAATCAGACAAATATAACCCCAACAGAAACAAGAACAAAATTAGAGAGGGTAATAGCATTCTGGAAAACATAGATATGATAGACCTTTGGAGAAAATTGAAAAGGGACAGAAAGGAATACACCTTTTACATAACAGTTCATAACACTTACACAAAAACTAATCATATATTAGGGAATAAAAACCTCACACTCAAATGCAGAAAGGCAGAAATAATAAATGCTTCCTTTTAAAACCACAATGCAATAAAATTATATTCAATAAATAGCCAGAGAAAGATAGACTAAAAATCAATTGAAAATCAATTTAATCTCCTTCTCAATAATGAGAAGGTCAAACAAAAAATTACACAAACAATCCATAATTTCATCCAAGAGAATTATAATAACATAAGGGATGCAGCCAAAGCAGTTTTTAGTGGAAATTTTATATCTCCAAATAGCTACATGAATAAAACAGAGAAAGAGAACATCAATAAATTGGGCATGCAACTAAAAAAGCTAGAAAAAGAACAAATTAAACCCCCTCAATTAAATACCAAATTAGAAATTCTGCAACTCAAATTTAGATTAATAAAATTGAAAATGAGAAAACTATTGAACTAATTAATAAAAACTGTGTTGATTTTAATTAACAAAATAAACTTATAAAAATTTATTCAGAAAAAGGGAAAGAAAGAAACTCCAATCAGCAGCATCAAAAATAAAAGGAGTGAACTTACCACCAATGAAAGATAAATTAAATAAATAATTAGGAGTATTTTGCTCAATTATATGGCAGCAAGTCTGAAAATTTAATCAATTTGAAAATATGTAAATTGTCCAGGTTAACAGAAGAGGAATCAAATTACTTAAATATTCCTATTTTAGAAAAAGTAAATTAAGAAAAACTATCAATGAATTCCCCAAGATAAAACTTCTAGGGCTGGATGGATTGACAAGGAATTCTACCATGTATTTAAAGCACTAATTCCAATAGTTTATAAATTATTTGGAAAAAATAGATAAAGAAGTAGTATTGTAAAATTCCCTCTATGACACAAATATTGTACTGATACCTCAATCAAGAACAGCTAAAATAGAAAGAAAATTACAGACCAATTTCCCTAATGAATATTGATTTTAAGTAGTAAAGAGATTACAGCAAGTTAGCAGCAAAATAAGACACTATCACCAACTGAGATATATGCCAGAAATTTATGCCAGAAAGTTTATGCCAGAAATTTATGCAAAGCTGATTCAATATCAGGAAACTATTGTCATAATCAACCAAATCAATAACAAAACCAACAGAAATCATATGATAATTTCAATAGATGCAGAAAAAAACTTTTTAACAAAATACAGCACCCATTCTCATTAGAAACACTAAAGAGTATTGGAACAAAGAGGACTTTCCTTAAAGTAATAAACAGTATAGCTCTAAAACCAAATGCAAAGCATTACTTGTAATGGAGAGAAGCTGGACGCATTTCCAATAAAGATCAGGAGTAAAACAAGGATGCCATCATCTCCACTATTATTCAACATTATATTACAAATATTGGTTTTAGTAATAGGAAAAGAAAAAGAAATTAAAGGAATTAGAAGAGGCAATGAGGAAATGAAATAAAAAATCATTCTTTGCAGATGATATTTGAATATACTTAAAGAATCCCAGAAAATTATTCAAAAATCCACTTAAAACAATACACAGCTTTAGGAAAGGTAAAGAATATAAAATAAGCACTCGGAAATCCATAGCATTTCTATGTATTAATGACAAATCCCCTCAGCAAGAGATAGAGAAATTCCATTTAAAATTACTGTAGACAAAATTAAATAATTGAGGATCAACGTTCCAAGACAAATCTAACAACTACAGGAACACAATTACAAAACACTTCTTACACAAATAAAGTCAGATCTAAACAACTGGAAAAATATCAATTGCTCATAGGTAGGACAAGCTAATATAACAAGAGACAATTCTGCCTAAATTGGTCTACCTATTCAATACCACACTAATCAATCAGCCAAAAATCATTTTATAGCACTAGAAAAAATATATATTTACAAAATCCATATGGAAAGACAAAAGTTCAAGAATAATTAGGGACTTAATGAAAAACAATGCAAACAATTATGACTTAGGATTACCAAACCTAAAACTATATTACAAAACAGCAGTCATCAAAACCATTTGTTCTCATTAAAAAGTGGAAGAGAAAAAGGGAAAAGGAAAAGAGTAATAGGGGAAGGGTACAAAAAAGAGGAAGGGATTTAAAGGGAGGAGGGAAGGATACTAAAGAGGGAGGACTCCATGACACAAGTGGGGTCCCGAAGTTTAGAAGTGGGGAAGGGGTTCAGGGGAGGCAAGGAAAAAAAAAGCATTGGGAGATATTATGATGGCAAGAAATACAGAATTAGTAATTTTAACTGTAAATATGAATGGGGTGAACTCTCCCATTAATTGGAGGCAGATAGCAGACTGGATCAAAAGTCAGAACCCTACAATATGTTGTTTACAGAAAACACATTTAAAGCAGGGAGATACATATGAAGTAAAGGTGAAAGGATCAGATCAAGCAAAAGCAAAAATTGATCTATTTAAAAGAGATAAGTAAGGAAACTATATCCTGCTAAAGGGTATCATAGACAAATATGCAATATCAATACTAAACATAGATGTACCAAGTGGTATAACATCTAACTTCCTAAAGCAGAAGTTAGGAGAGTTGCAAGAAGAAATAGACAGTAAAACTATAATAGTGGGAGATCTCAACCTTCCACTCTCAGAATTAGATAAATCAAACCACAAAAAAATAAGAAAGAAATTAAAGAGGTAAATAGAATATTAGAAAAATTAGGTATGACAGATCTTTGGAGAAATCTGAATGGTGATAGAAAAGAGTATACTTTCTTCTCACTAGTTCATTGAACCTTTAAAAAATTGAACATATATTAGGAAATCAAGATCTCAAAATTAAATGCAGGAAGGCAGAAATAATAAATGCTTTCTTTTCAGATCATGATTCAAGAAAATTTACATTCAACAAAAAGTTAGGGGTAAATAGACCAAAAAGTAATTGGAACTAAATAAGTTCATCTTAAAGAATGATTGGGTGAAACAGCAAATTATAGACACAATTAATAATTTCACTCAAGATAATGACAATGATGAGCCATCATACCGAAATTTGTTGGATGCATCTTTAGAGGCTTTCTTGAATAAAATAGAGAAAGAGAAAATCAATGAATTGGGCCTGCAACTTAAAAGGTAGGAAAAGACCAAAATAAAAACCCCCAACCAAATACTATACTTGAAATTCTAAAATTAAAAGCAGAAATCAATAATATTGAAAGTAAAAAAAAAACTATTGAATTAATAAATAAAACTAAGAGTTGGTTTTATGAAAAAGCCAATAAAATAGATAAACCTTTGGTAAATCTGATCAGTCTAGCGTTTGGCAAACCCAAAGATCCCAACTTTTGGAATAATAATTCATTATTTGAAAAAAAAACTGTTGGGAAAACTGGAAATTATTATGGCAGAAAATAGATATGGACCCACAATTAACACCATATACCAAGATAAGATCAATATACATAGATGATTTACTCATAAAGAATGACATCATAAATAGATTAGAGGAACATAGGATAGTTTACCTCTCAGACTTGTGGAGGAGGAAGGAGTTTATGACCAAAAGAGAACTAGAGATCATTATTCATGACAAAATGGAAGATTTTGATTACATCAAATTAAAAAGCTTTTGTACAAACAAAATTAATGCAAACAGGATTAGAAGGGAAGTAACAAATTAGGAAAATATTTTTACAGTTAAAAGATCTGATAGAGGCCTCATTTCCAAAATATATAGAGAACTGAGTATAATTTATAAGAAATCAAACCATTCTCCAATTGATAAATGATCAAAGGATATGAACAGACAATTTTCAGATGATGAAATTGAAACTGTTTCCACTCATATGAAAGAGTGTTCCAAATCACTATTGATCAGAGAAATGCAAATTAAGACAACTCTGAGATACCACTACACACCTGTCATATTGGCTAAGATGACAGGAAAAAATAATGATGAATGTTGGAGGGGATGTGAGAAAACTGGGACACTGATGCATTGTTGGTGGAGTTGTAAAGAATCCAACCATTGTGAAGAGCAATTTGGAATTATAACCAAAAAGTTACCAAACTGTGCATACCTGTTGATGCAGCAGTGATACTACTGGGCTTATATCCCAAAGAAATACTAAAGAAGGGAAAGGGACCTGTATGTGCCAAAATGTTTGTGGCAGCCCTCTTTGTAGTGGCTGGAAATTGGAAAATGAATGAATGCCCATCAATTGCAGAATGGTTGGGCAAATTATGGTATAGGAATATTATGGAATATTATTACTCTGTAAGAAATGACCAGCAGTCTGAATACAGAGAGTCTTGGAGAGACTTACATGGACTGATGCTGAGTAAAATGAGGAGAAGCAGGAGATCAATAGACACTTCAACAATGATACTGTATGAAGATTTATTCTGATTGAAGTGGATATCTTCAAAATAGAGAAGTTCTAATTCAGTTCCAGTTGATCAATGATGGATGGAAATAGCTACACCCACAAAAGGAACACTGGAATTTGACTGTAAACTGTTTGCACTATCGTCTTTCTACCCATGTTACTTTTACCTTCAGAATCCAATTCTTATCATGCAACAAGAACTTTGGTTTTACACACATAAATTGTATCTAGGATATACTGTAACAAATTTAAGATGTATGGGATTGACTGTCATCTAGGGAAGAGGAGTAGAGGTATGGAGGCTAAAATTTGGAAAAGAAGGGAATAAAGGGGATAATGTTGGAAAAAAATTACCATGCATATGTACTGTAAAAAAATTAGAACTATAAGATTAATAAAAATACCATAAAATAAGAAATTATAAAAGCTCTTAAGAGAGCTAGAAGAAAAATGGGGAAAGGAAAGAAAAGCTCTGCACAAGAGTATGGAAAAGTTATATAATTCACTAAACAAAATCGATGAAGTGGGAAAAGAAAACAACTTTCTGAAATGTAAATTGGAAAAGCTAAAGAACTCCCAGAGAAACAGAATTTTTGAATAGGAAAAAATAAAGAAATCCCAGGAAAGTAGCATCTGTGAATTGGAAAAATAAAATATCTCAGTAAAAAAAAATAGTGAAATGGAGAAGAAAAATCCATAGAGCAAAACAACTAATTTAAAAACTCAATTGGACATAGGCAAAAAGAAGTTTAAAAAAAATCTAATGAAGAAAATAACTCATTGAAAATCAGAACTGAAAAATAGAAATAAATGATTCATTGAGACATCAAGATTCGGTGAAGCAAAATTTAAAAAATGAAAAAATGGAAAAATATTAATGTCTACTTAGAAAAATAACAGACCTGGAAAATAGTTCTAGGAGAGATAATCTGAGGATTATTGGACTTCCTGAAACTTATGATGAAAAAAAGAGCCAGACACTATTTTATAAGAAATCATCAAAGAGAATTGCCCATATCCAATAGAATCAGAAGGCAAAATAGGCATTGAAAGAATTCATCAAAAACCTTCTAAAAGAAACCCTAAAATAAAAACTCCAAGGAATACTAAATTTCAGAACTATCAGACTAAGGAAAAATATTACAAGCAACCAGAAAAAAAATAAAATAAATTAAAAAAAAACAATTCAAATACTGAGGAGCCACAATAAGGATCACTGAAGATCTAGCTGCTTCCACATTAAAGGAGAGAAGGGCCTGGAATCTGATATTCCGAAAGACAAAAGAATTTGGAATGCAGCCAAGAATGAACTACCCAGATAAGCTGAGCATTTTCATCCATGAAAGATGAACATTTAATGAAACAGATGAATTCCATTTGTTTCTAATGAAAAAAAAAACAAACAAAAAAAAAAAAACAGAGCTGAATAAAAAATTTAACCTCCAACTATAGGACTCAAAAGAAGCAGAAAAATGTAAAAAGAACCCTTGAGAACTGTCTATTATGGACATACATAAAGAGTGCATGTATAATTTGAATTTACTGTTATAATATAAAAAGGAAATAGAAGTGGAAAAGGGATAGTATCAGAAAAAGGGAAAAGAGATAAAAAGAGGGAAACTACATCCTATGAAGAGGCAGAGAAAACATATTATATCTAAGGGATTTAGGAAAGGGGAAGAACATTCTGTGAATCTTACTCTCATCACATTCGGCTTAAAGAGGAAATTATAGGCATATTTGGTTTACAGAGAAGCTTCACTCAGCTCATTAAAAAGTGGGAGAGGAAAAGGGAAAAGAAAAAGAGTGATAAGGCAATGGTATAAGAAAGGAGAATGGACTCGGAAGTGGTGGGAAGGATTCTAAAGAGGGAGAGCTGCATGAGGTAAGTGGTGCTCATAAGTTAAATACTGAGGAGGGTGGTTAATAGGCAAAGAAAAAGAAAAGCATAATCTGTGAATTATAAGATGGCCAGAAATACAGAATTAGTCATTTTAACCATAAATGTGGCATAGCAATTAAATTCCTAAAGGAGAAGTTAAGAGAGTTGCAAGAAGAAATAGACAGCAAAGTTGTAATAGTGTGAGATCTCAACTTTGCACTCTCAAAATTAGATAAATCAAACCACAGAACAAATAAGAAAGAAGTTAAAGAGATATTTAGAATATTAGAAATGTTAGGTATGACAGATCTTTGGAGAAAACTGATTAGAGACAGAAAGGAATACACTTTTTTTCCTCAGCACTTCATGGAACCTATACAAAAATTGACTATATAATAGGAAATAAAGACCTCAAAATTAAATGCAGAAAGGCATAAATAGTAAATGCATTTTTTCAGATCATAAGCCAGTAAAAACTACAAGAAAAAGCTAGTGGTAAATAGACCAAAAAGTAATTGGAAACTAAATAATCTCATCCTGAAGAATAATTGGTGAAACAGCAAATTACAGACACAATCAATAATTTTACCAAAGAGAATGACAACAATGGGACAACATACCAAAATCTGTGGGATGCAGACAAAGCAACAATAAGAGGAAATTTTATATCTTTAGAGCCTTTCTTCAATAAAATAGAGAAAGAGAAGATCAATGAATTGGGCTTGCAACTTAAAAAAGCTAAAAAAAAGACCAAAATGAAAACCCCAATCAAATATTAAACTTGAAATTCTAAAATTAAAGGGAGAAATTAGAAAAAGGAAAGAGGAAAATCCAATAGTCATAAAAATGAAAAGGGAGAACTTTCCCCTAATGAAGAGAAAATTAGAGCAATAATTAGGAGTTACTTTGCCCAACTTTATGCCAAGAAATTTGATAACCTAAGTGAAATAGCTGACTACCTCCAAAAACATAGGCTTCCCAGATTAACAGAGGAGGAAGTAAATTGCTTAAATAGTCCCATTTTAGAATAATAAATAGAAAAAGCTATTAATCAACCCCCTAAGAAAAAATCCCCAGGACCAGATGGATTAACATGCAAATTCTATCAAACATTTAAAGAACAACTAACTCCAATGTTATATAAACTATCTGAAAAAATCAGGAATGAAGGACTCCTCCCAAATTCCTTTTATGACACAGGCATGGTATTGATAGCAAAACCAGGTAGGTTGAAAACAGACAAAGAAAATTGTAGACCAATCTCCCTATCAAATATCGATGCTAAAATCTTAAATAAAATGTTAGCCAAAAAAATTCCAGAGAATCATCCCCAGGATAAAACACTATGGTCAAGTAGGATTTGTATTAGGAATGCCGGGCTAGTTCAATATTAGGAAAACTATTACTGTAATTGACTATATAAATAACCAAATGAAGGAAAAAAACATATGATCACCTCAATAGATGCAGAAAAAGCATTTGATAAAATCCACCTATTAAAAAACACTTGAGAGTATAGAAACAAATGGACATTTTCTTAAATAGTAGCTTCTATTTAAAACCATCAGTAAACACCATATGTAATGGAGATAAACTGGAACCATTCCCAATAAGATCAGGAGTGAAACAAGGTTGCCCACTACCACCATTGTTATTCAATATTGTATTAGAACTGCTAGCTTCCACAATAAGAGTAGAGAAAATGATTGAAGGAATTAGAGTAGGTAATGAGGAAACCAAATTATCATTCTTTGCAGATGATATGATGATATACTTAGAGAACCCCAGAGGTTTTACTAAAAAGCTATTAGAAATAATCCACAACTTTAGCAAAGTTGCAGGACACAAACTAAACCCACAGAAATCATCAACATTTTTATAAATCACTAACAAAATCCAAGAGCAAGAGATACAAAGAGAAATTCCATTCAAAATAACTGTCAAGATTATAAAAAATTTCAGAATCTATCTACCAAAGGAAAATCAGGAATTATATGAGCAAAATTGCAAAACACTTGCCACAAAAATAAAGTTAGATTTAAATAATTGAAAAGCCATTCAGTGCTCGTGGATAGTCCAAGTGAATATAATAAAGATGACAATACTCCCCAAACTAGTCTATTTATTTAGTGTTATACCAATCAGACTCCCAAGGAACTATTTTAATGAACTATAAAAAATACAACTAAATTCATCTGGAAGAACAAAATGGTCAAGACTTTCAAGGGAACTAATGAAAAAAAAAATCAAATAAAGGTGGCTTAGCTGTACTAGACCTAAAACTATATTCTAAAGCATTGGTCACCAAAACCATTTTGTATTGGCTAAGAAATAGACTAGTTTATCAGTGGAATAGGTTAAGTTCACAGGACAAAATAGTCAATAACTTTAATAATCTAGTGTTTGGCAAACCCAAAGACCCTAGTTTTGGGGACAAGAATTCACTATTTGACTAAAACTGCTGGGGAAATTGGAAATCATTGTGGTAGAAACTAAGCATTGATCCATACTTAACACCTTATACCAAGATAAGGTCAAAATGGGTTCATATTCTAAGCATAAAGAATGAGATTATAAATAAATTTGAAGAACATATGATAATTTACCTCTCAGACCTGTGGAAGAGGAAGTAATTTTTGACCAAATAAGAACTAGAAATCATTATTGATCACAAAATAGAAAATTTTGATTATATAAAATTTAAAAAAAAGTTTTTATACAAACAAAATAATACAGACAAGATGAGAAGGGAAACAATATTTGGGAAAACATTTTTTTTATATTCAAAGGTTCTGATAAAGGCCCCATATCCAAAATATATAGAGAATTGAGTCTGATTTAAAAAAATAAAATAAAGCCATTATCCAATTAATAAAGGGTCAAAGGATATGAACAGGCAATTTTCAGATGAAGAAATTGAAACTATTTCTAGTCATATGAAAAGATGCTCCATGTCATTGTTAATCAGAGAAATACAAATTACAACAATTCTGAGATACCATTATATACCTCTCAGATTGGTTCGGATGACAGGGAAAGATAATGGAGAGGATGTGGGAAAACAGGGACAGTGACACATTGTTGGTGGAATTGTGAATACACCTAGCCATTCTGGAGAGCAATCTGAAACTATGCCCAAAAAGTTATCAAACTCTGCACACCCTTTGATCCAGCAGTGTTACTACTGGGCTTATATCGCAAAGAGATCTTAAAGAAGGGAAAAGGACCTGCATGTGCAAAGTTTTTTTGTGGCATCTCTCTTTGTGGTGGCTAGAAACTGGAAATTGAGAGGAGGCCCAACAATTGGAGAATGGCTGAATAAATTGTGGTATATGAAGGTTATGGAATATGATTCTTCTATTAATGAATTGGGCCAGCAACTTAAAAAGCTAGAAAAAGACAAAATTAAAAACCCCCAACCAAAAATCAAACTTGAAATACAAAAATTAAAAGGAAAAATCAATAATATTAAAAGTAAAAAACTATTGAATTAATAAATAAAACCAAGAGTTGGCCAATAAAATAGATAAATAATAGATAAACCTTTGGTAAATTTGATCAGAAAAAGGATAGAGGAAAATCAAATTGTTAGTCTTACAAATGAAAAGGGGGATCTTTCCACCAATGAAGAGGAAATTAGAGAAATAATAAGGAGTTAATTTGCCCAACTTTATGCCAATAAATTTGATAACTTAAGTGAAATGGATGACTTCCTCCAAAAATATAGGCTCCCTAGATTAACAGAGGAGGAGATAAATTGCTTAAATAGTCCCATTTCAGAAAAAGAAATAGAACAAGCTATTAATCAACTCCCCAGGAAAAAATCCCCAGGACCAGATGGATTTACATATGAATTCTACCAAACATTTAAAGAACAAGTAGCCCCAATGTTATATAAACTATTTGAAAAAATAGGGGATGAAGGAATGCTACCAAACTCCTTTTATGACACAGACATGGTACTGATACCTAAACCAGGTAGATTGAAAACTGAGAAAGAAAATTATAGACCAATTTCCTTAATGAATATTGATGCTAAAATCTTAAATAATATATTAGCAAAAAGACTTCAGAAAATCATCCCCAGGATAATACACTATGATCAAGTAGGATTTATACCAGTAATGCAGGGCTGGTTTAACATTAGGAAAACTATTAGTATAATTGACCATATTAATAATCAAATTAATAAAAACCATATGATCATCTCAATAGTTGCAGAAAAAGCATTTGATAAAATTCAACATCCATTCCTACTAAAAACACTTGAGAGTATAGGAATAAATGGACTATTCCTTAGAATAATCAGGAGCATATATTTACGACCATCAGTAAGTATAATATGTAATGGCGATAAACTGCAACCTTTCCCTGTAAGATCAGGAGTGAAACAAGGTTGCCCACTGTCACCATTACTATTCAATATAGTAGTAGAAACGCTAGCCTCTGCAATAAGAGCCGAGAAAGAGATTCAAGGAATTAGAGTAGGAAATGAGAAAATCAAACTATCACTCTTTGCAGATGACATGATGGTATACTTAGAGAACCCCAAAGACTCTGCTAAAAAGCTATCAGAAATAATTCAGAATTTTAGTGAAGTTGCAGGATACAAAATAAATCCACATAAACCATCAGCATTTTTATTTACCACCAATAAAATACAACAGCAAGAAATACAAAGAGAAATTCCATTTCAAACAAATGTTGAGAGTATAAAATATTTCGGAATCCATCTACCAAAGAATAGTCAGGAATTATATGAGAACAATTATGAAACACTTGACACAAAAATAAAGTTAGATTTAAATAATTGGAAAGACATTCAGTGCTCTTGGACAGGCCGGGTGAATATAATAAAGATGACAATACTCCCCAAACTAATCTATTTATTCAGTGCTATACCAATCAGACTCCCAAGAAACTATTTTAATGACCTAGAAAAAATAACAACAAAATTCATATGAAAGAATAAAATGTAGAGAATTGCAAGGAACTAATGAAAAAAAGTCAGATGAAGGTGGTCTAGGTGTATCTGATCTAAAGCTATATTATATAGCAGCAGTCACCAAAACCATTTGGTATTGCCTAAGAAATAGACCAGTTGATAAATGGAACAGATTAGATAAAAAGGACAAAAAAGGGTACATCTATAGCAATGTAGTCTTTGACAAACTCAAAGATACCAACATTAGGGATAAAAATCCATTATTTGGAAAAAACTGTTGGGAAAACTGAAAATTACTATGGCAGAAATTAGATACGGATCCACACTGAACACCATATACCAAGATAAGATCAAAATGGGTCCATGATTGAGGCATAAAGAATGAGATCATAGATTAACGGAACAGAGAATATTCTTCCTCTCAGACCTATGGAGGAGGAAGGAATTTATGACCAAAGGAGAAATAGAGATCATTATTGATCACAAAATAGAAGATTTTGATTACATCAAACTTAAAATGTTTCTGTACAAACAATACTAATGCAAACAAGATTAGAAGGAAAGTAATAAATTGGGAAAATATTTTTTCCAGTTAAAGGTTCCGATAAAGGTCTCATTTCCAAAATATATAGAGAACTGACTCTAATTTATAAGAAATCAAACCATTCTCCAATTGATAAATGGTCAAAGTATATGAACAGAAAATTTTCAGATGATGAAATTGAAATTATATCCACTCATATGAAAGAGTATTCCAAATCACTACTGATCAGAGAAAGGTAAATTAAGACAACTCTGAGATACTACTACACACCTGTCAGATTGGCTAAGATGACAGGAACAAATAATGATGAATGTTGGAGGGGATGTGGGAAAACTGGGACACTAATATGTTGTTTGTAGAGTTGTGAAAGAATACAACCATTCTGGAGAGCAATTTGGAACTATGCCCAAAAAGTTATCAAACTGTGCATACCCTTTGATCCAGCATTGCTGCTATTGGGCTTATATCCCAAAGAAATACTAAAGAGCAGAATGGGACCTGAATGTGCCAAAATGTTTGTGGCAGCCCTTTTCGTAGTGGCTAGAAACTGGAAGATGAATGGATGTCCATCAATTGGAGAATGGTTGGGTAAATTATGGTATATGAAGGTAATGGAATATTATTGTTCTGTAAGAAATGACCAGCACAAGGATTACAGAGAGGCTTGTAGAGACTTACATCAATTGATGTTGAGTGAAATGAATAGAACCAGAAGATCGCTGTACACTTCATGTTGTATGAAGATTTATTCTGATGGAAGTGGATATCTTCAACATAAAGAAGATCTAATTCGGTTCCAGCTGATCAATGATGGACAGAAATAGCTACACCCAGATAAGGAACACTGGGAATTGAATGTAAATTGTTAGCACTACTGTCTATCTACCCATGTTACTTATATCTTCAGAATCTAATACTTAATGTGCAACAAGAAAATGGTATCTACACACATATATTGTATCTAAGTTATATTGTAATACATGTAAAATATATGGGATTGCCTGTCATCAAGGGGAGGGAGTAGAGGGAGTGAGGGGATAATTTGGAAAAATGAATACAGGGCATAATGTTATAAAAAATAATCATGCATATATAATGTCAAAATTTACAAATAAAATTTTATAAAAAGGAATATTATCCTTCTGTAAGAAATGACCAGCAGGAGGATTTCAAAAAAGTTTGGAGAGACTTACATAAACTGAACCTGAGGGAAATGAGCAGGACCAGGAGATGATTATTTACTTCAACAAAAGTACTATATGATGATCAGTTCTAATGGACATGGGTCTCTTCAACAATGAGATGAATAAAATCAGTTCCATTTGTTCAGTAATGAATAAACCCAGCTACAGCCAGCAAACTAATTCTTAGAAATGAATGTGAACAACTACATAACATTTCCAATTCCTTTGGTTTTGTCTTCTTCTTGCATTTTTTATTTCCTTCTCAGGTCAATTTTACATTATTTCAAAGTTCAATTCTTCTTGTGCAGCAAAATTACTATATGGATATGTATACATATGTTTTATTTAACATATACTTTAACATATTTAACATGTATTGGTCTACCTTCCATATGAGGTGTGGGTTTTAACTCTAGTGTTTAAAGCACAAACTAATATGATAGCAACAAAATGGATTGGTTCATTTTAGTAATCTTATTTAATTACAATGCAAGATAATAGAGGCAAGGTCAACTCAAAGGATTGGAAGAGAAGTACCAAATAATTATTATAAAATGCTAACATTTCAAGTGAGAAATTTATATTTCTGTATTTCAGTAAAAGGTCAAAGATTAATTTCTTTGATGAAGTCTAGCTCCAGTACTGAAATGAAGAACTAATGTTTACTAACAGTAAACTTCATTGGTACATGTGTAAACATACAGTACCAGAATATATGGTGCAAACATTTCTTTCCTTTTAAATAATCTTTCTCGTGAATGTTAGAAATAGAAACTTTCAGAGAAAAATCCCTAAAGTTTGTTTCACCCATAAAGTTTAAACAAATGTTTGATGTGCAAAGTATTTTTTTATTTGAAATTGGTTATTATTCACTAAGATGAAACATTATTTTGTTTTTAAAAAGTGCTCCCAAGAAAATCTTTGGATAATCATCCTTATGACATCAGCAACTTTACTATTGTGATTTTTGTCTAGATAAAACTTATCATAACTTTAACACTTAAAATTTAAAGCAAAATATGATTATCATGGAATCATGATTCGCCAGATTAGTAATTATCACTAAATTATACTTATTGAGTAACCACTATCAATGTCCTAGAGTTTGTTCAATCAACCTCACCTCCCAATATACTGAAATAGAAATCAGTTCAAAATTATATAAGGGAAGTGAAATTTCTCTACCGTAAAATATAGGAGTAATTACATCATAGTGATTGAACTTAATATTATTATGAACACTTTGTATTCTAAAAATGTTTAATGATAGGTATGTAGATGTAGCCATATATGTGTGTGTATCCATATATAAAAATATATGATTTTTGATCCTGAAAGATGTAAAAATAATCTATCATAATAGAAGCATACCATCGGGGCTAAAAATTATCTTGTTAAAGGTAGTTCAAATAACATGAAAGTGAAAAATATTACCAGGCAGCTGCTTCAGAGCTAAGATTATGTCAATAAAATAATATAAAATGAAGTGTCATGGATACAGTGGTGTGTGTCAACTTTTCTCCCTCAAACTCCAATGAATGATTAAAATTAAGTGTACATAAAGCCATCAATTTGAGAATATAAATCAATTCTCATTTGCATAAAAAGGTTCATAGTAATCAAAGGACTAAATGCAAATAGTAATAATGTCCGTAGTTGGTTCTGTGATAAATAGGAGAGAAATGGTTTAATAGTAAAGGCAATAATTATCCACAGCTCTCAGTTTACAATTAGTTTTCTTTGACAGTTATGGTCATAAATGCCAGCTTTAATCATGTGTTCAGGTTGAATTAGACCCTGCCAATGCTACAAGAGATCTAATCCTCTTTCTTCCCCTCTCATAATGAAATAATAATGCAAATTCAGTCCATTGATGGGACAACCCATGTGAATTTATTATGGCTTTGGAGAAGTCTCTTGAAAAGGATAAATTCTTTCTGGGTACAGACTTGAGGTAATTCAAACCAGACAAGGAAAAAAATGGAGCTGTCATCAGAGGCCAGGATATGGAATGGATTTAATTTGTATGAATAGGCTTTTTAATAATTATAACAGGGCTAAGCTCCAGCTTTACTAGGGGAACATTACTCCTGTCAGTTTCCAACTATAGATGCACTAACTTTATTTGTAAGGATAAAAAGCATTTCCAAAACTCATTTCTTCTAACAATGCAAGTCAATGTAACAGCTGTAACTGCAGATAAACTACTCAGCTGAGAGGGGTGAAATAAGTCTTCCCATTGTTAGAGTTAAACAAAAAAACCAATAAATTCTCATCAGATGGCTATGTCAATATCCAATACATCAATACTGAAATGTTATATATCAACTTCATTGAATGTTTTCTCTTTCATCTCAGGAATTACATATCAATAGGATAGAATGTGTAATCACTTTTATCTTAGAATAAGATAAAGCAGATAAGATAAGAAAGCAAATGAACTAACAAGAAAATATAAACAATTCAAAGAACAATGAATCTCTTAATTTTGTTTACTGAAAACATTTATATAACTAATATCAGTTCCAATGTTATAAATGTACATTTTCTTTTTTATTAATATTGTAATTATAATTTTTGACATTACATATGTGTGGCTAATTTTTTTTTACACTATTATTCCTTGTACTCTCTTCTTTTCCAAATTTTCTCCTTCCTCCCTCTACCCCCTCCCCTAAATGACAAGCAATCCCATACATGTTAAATGTGTTACAATATATCCTAGATACAATATATGTGTGTAAAACTGATTTTCTTGTTGCAGGGTAAGAATTGGATTCAGAAGGTAAAAGTAACCTGGGTAGAAAGACAATAGTGCAAACAGTTTACACTCAATTCCAAGTGTTCCTTTTCTGGGTGTAGCTGATTCTGTCCATCATTGATCAACTGGAATTGAATTAGATCTTCTCTATGTTGAAGATATTCACTTCAATGAGAATATATCTTCATACACCATCATTGTTGAAGTGTACAGTGATCTCCTAGTTCTGCTCATTTCACTCAGAATCAGTCCATGTTAAGTCTCTTCAAATCTCTCTGTATTCATCCTGCTGGTCATTTCTTACAGAGCAATAATATTCCATAATATTCCTATACCATAATTTGCCCAACCATTCTCCAACTGATGGGCATCCATTCATTTTCCAGTTTCTAGCCACTACAAAAAGAATTGCCACAAACGTTTTGGCACATACAAGTCCCTTTCCCTTCTTTATTTCTTTGGGATATAAGCCCAGTAGTAGCACTGCTGCATCAACAGGTATGCACAGTTTGATAACTTTTTGGTCATAGTTCCAAATTACTCTCCACAATGGTTGGATTCTTTCACAACTCTACCAACAATGTATCAGTGTCCCAGTTTTCCCACATCCCCTCCAACATTCATCATTATTTGTTCCTGTCATCTTAGCCAATCTGACAGGTGTGTAGTGGTATCTCAGAGTTGTCTTAATTTGCATTTCTCTGATCAATAGTGATTTGGAACACTTTCATATTAGTGGAAATAGTTTCAATTTCATCATCTGAAAATTGTCTATTCATATTCTTTGACCATTTATCAATTGGAGAATGGTTTGATTTCTTATAAATTAGACTCAGTTCTCTATATATTTTGGAAATGAGGTCTTTATCAGAACATTTAATTGTAAAAATATTTTCCCAATTTGTTACTTCCCTTCTAATCTTGTTTGCATTAGTTTTGTTTGTGCAGAAACTTTTTAATTCAATGAAATCAAAATTTTCTATTTTGTGATCAATAATGATCTCTAGTTCTCCTTTGGTTACAAATGCCTTCCTTCTCCAAAAGTCTGAGAGGTAAACTATCCTTTGTTCCTGTAACCTATGTATGACCTCACTTTTTATGCCTAAATCATGGACCCATTTTGATCTTATCTTGGTATATGGTGTTAAGTGTGGGTCCATATCTAATTTCTGCCAAATTAATTTACAGTTTTCCCAAGAGTTTTTGTCAAATAATGAATTCTTTTCCCAAAAGTTGGGATCTTTGGGTTTGTCATACACTAGACTGCTATAACTGTACATTATTTTGTCCTGGGAGCCTAACCTATTCCACTGATCAACTAGTCTATTTCTTAGCAAATAACAAATGATTTTGGTGACCTCTGATTAATAATACATTTTTAGATCAGGTACAGCTAGGCCACCTTCATTTGAATTTTTTTAAATTACTTCCTTTGAAATTCTCGAACTTTTGTTCTTCCATATGAATTTTGTTGTTATTTTTCTAGGTCATTAAAATAGTTTCTTGGGAGTCTGGTTGGTATACCACTAAATAAATAGATTAATTTAGGGAGTATTGTCAAACTTATTATATTTGCTCAATCTATCCAAGAGCACTTAATGTCTTTCCAATTATTTAAATCTGACTTTATTTTTTCTGGCAAGTGTTTTGTACTTTTGCTCATGTAATTCCTGACTTTTCTTTGGTAGATGGATTCCCAAAAATTTTATACTCTCCATAGTTGTTTTGAATGGAATGTCTCTTTGTATCTCTTGCTATTGCATTTAGTTGGTGCTATATAAAAATGATGAGGATTTATGTGGATTTATTTTGAATCCAGCAACGTTGTTAAAGTTGTGAATTATTTCTAATAACTATTTATTAGAATCTCTGGGGTTCTCTAAGTGTACGATCAGATCATCTGCAAAGAGTGATAGTTTGATTTCTTTATAAGCTACTCTAATTCCTTTCATCTTTATCTCGACTCTTATTGCCAAGGCTAACATTTTGAAAACAACATTTTATAATAATAGTGCTAGTGGGTGATCTTGTTTCACTCCTGATCTTACTGGGAAAGCTTCCAGTTTATCCCCATTATATATAATGCTTACTGATTGTTTTAAATATATGCTCCTGACTATTTTAAGGAGTAATCCATTTATTCCTATGCTCTCAAGTGTTTTTAGTAAGAATGGATGTTGTATTTTATCAAATGCTTTTTCTGCATCTATTGAGATGATTATATAGTTTTTGTTAATTTGATTATTAATATGATCAATTATACTAATAGTTTTCCTAATATTAATCCAGCCCTGCATTCCTGATATAAATCCTACTTGATCCTAGTGTATTATGCTGGGGATGATTTTCTGAAGTCTTTTTGCTAATATCTTATTTAAGATTTTAGCATCAATATTCATTAAGAAGATTGGTCTATAGTTTTCTTTCTCAGTTTTCAACCTACCTGGTTTAGGTATCAGTACCATGTCTGTGTCATAAAAAAAAGTTTGGTAGGACTCGTTCATTTCCTATTTTTTCAAATAGTTTATGTACCATTGGGGCCAATTGTTCTTTAAATGTTTAGTAGAATTCACATGTAAATCTATCTGGTCCTGGGGATTTTTTCTTAGGGAGTTGATTAATAGCTTATTCTATTTCTTTTTCTGAAATGGGACTATTTAAGCAATTTATCTCCTCCTCTGTTAATCTAGGGAGCCTATATTTTTGGAGTTAGTCATCCATTTCACATAAGTTATCAAATTTATTGGCATAAATTTGGGCAAAGTAACTCCTTATTATTGCTCTAATTTCCTCTTCATTGGTGGAAAGTTCCCCCTTTTCATTTTTAAGACTAACAATTTGATTTTCCTCTTTCCTTTTTCTAATCAGATTTACCAAACATGTATCTATTTTATTGGGTTTTTCATAAAACCAACTATTAGTTTTATTTATTAATTCAATTTTTTGTTATTTTCAATATTGTTAATTTCTCCTTTTAATTTTATAATTTCAACTTTAGTATTTGGTTGGAGGTTTTTAATTTTGTCTTTTTCTATCTTTTTAAGTTGCAGGCCCAATTCATTGACCTTCTCTTTCTCTATTTTATTTAAGTAAGCCTCTAAAGATATAAAAATTTCCCTTATTACCAATTTAGATGCATTCCATAAATTTTGGTATGATGTCTCATCGTTGTCATTATTTTGTTGAAATTATTAATTGTTTCTACAATTTGTTGTTTCAGCCAATCATTCTTTAAGATGAGATTATTTAGTTTCCAATTACATTTTGGTCTATTTACCCCTAACTTCTTGTTAAATGTATTTTTTATTGCATCGTTATCTAAAAAAAATAAAAATAAAAATAAAAAACATTTACTATTTCTGTCTTCCTGCATGTAATTTTGAGATCTTAATGTTCTAACATATAGTCAGTTTTTGTATAGGTTCCATGAACTGCTGAGAAGAAAGTATACTCCTATCTATAAGCATTCAGTTTTCTCCAAAGATCTATCATATCTAATTTTTCTAATGTTCTATTTACCTCTTTAATTTCTTTCTTATTTGTTTTATGGTTTGATTTATCTAATTCTGAGATTGCAAAGTTGAGATCTCCCACTATTATAGTTTTGCTGTCTATTTCTTCTTGCAACTAACTCTCTTAACTTGTCCTTTAGGAAGTTAGATGCTATTCCAGTTGGTGCATATTTATTTTGAATTGATATGGCTTTATTGTTTATGCTACCCTTTATCAGCATATAGTTTCCTTCCTTCTCTCTTTTAATTAGATCAGTTTCTGCTTTTGTTTGATCTGTGATAAAGATGGCTACCCTTTTTTTTTTTTTTACTTCACCTTAAGTATAGATTCTGCTTCAGCCTTTTACCTTTACTCTGTAAGTATCTCCCTGCTTTAAATGTGTTTCCTATAAGCAACATATTGTAGGCTTCTGACTTTTGATCCAGTCTGATATCCACCTCCGCTTAATGGGAGAGTTCATCCCATTCACATTTGCAGTTAAAATTCCTAAATTTTTATTTTCTGTCATCATATTATCCTCAGATTATGCTTTTTCCCCCTTTCCCCCCTGAACCCCTTCCCCAGTATTAAATTTATAGACCCCACTTGTGTCACGCAGCTCTCCCTTTTTAGTATCCCTCCCCTCTTTTTTTAAATCCCTTCCCCTTTCTTGTACCCTTCTTTTACTATTCCTTTCCTTTTCTGTTTACCTTTCCCCCATTTTAATTAGGTAAGAGTGAATTCTCTGAAAAACAAATATGTTAATTTTTTAATCTTTGAGGCAACTTTGATGAGAGTAAGATTCACACGATGTTCCTCCCCTCTCTAAATACCCTCAGATATGATAAAATTTTCTTTGCCTCTTCTTGGGATATAGTTTCACTCTTTTTATCTACCCTTTTCCTATTTTCTGGCATTATCCCCTTTCCCTTCCTACTTCCCTTTATTTATGTTATATCATAAGATCAGATTATACATGTAGACGTTCTGTATATCTACAACAGAAATACAGTTCTCAAGAGTACCTTTTACCTTTTTCGGCTTTTCTTGAGTCTTGTGGTTGGAGATCAAATTTTTTGTTTAGATCTTTTTTTTTTTTTTTTTTTTTTGTTTGTTTGTTTTTTTGTTTTTTTATTAGAAACACATGGAATTCATCTGTTTCATTAAATTTCCATCTTCTTCCATGGAAGAAAATTCTTAACTTAGCTACATAGTTTATTCTTGGCTGGATTTCAAGTTCTTTTGCCTTTTGGAATAGCAGATTCCAGGCCCTTCTTATCCTTTAATATGGATGTAGCCAGATCGTGAATGACCCTTATTGTGGCACCTTGATATTTGAATTGTTTTTTTCTTGGTTACTTGTAATATTTTTTCCTTAGTCTGATAGTTCTGCAGCTTGGCCACAATATTCCATGGAGTTTTTTTTTTTTTTTCTTTTTCTTTTCTTTAGGGTCTTTTTTACAAAGTGTTTGAAGAATTCTTTCAATGCCTATTTTACCTTCTGGTTCTATTACTTGCTGGACAGTTGTCTTTGATAAATTCCTGTAAAATAGATTCTAGGCTCTTTTTTTCATCATAATTTTCGTGAAGTCCAATGATCCTCATTTATCTCTCTCAGATCTATTTTCCAGATCTGCCAATTTTCCCAGTAAATATTTGACATTATTCTCCAGCTTTTCATTTTTTTGGTTTTGTTTGGTTGATTCTTGGTGTCTCAATGAATTTCTATTTCATTTCTATTTGTTCAGGCCTGATTTTAATGAGTTATTTTCTTCATTTCCTTTTTTTTTTGTGCTCTATGGGATTTTTTTTTTCCATTTCACTATTTTTTTTTAGTGAGTTGTTTTCTTTTTCCAATTCACAAATCCCACTTTCTTGAGAATTCTTTATCTTTTTCAATTCACAGATCCTACTTTCCTGTGATTTTTTTAACCTTTTTCAATTCACAAATTTTGTTTCCCTGCATTTCCTTTGAATTCTTTATCTTTTCCAATTCAAATTTCAGGAAGTTGTTACTCTCTAACATAGTTTCTCTTTCCTTTGCCCAATTATCTTCTACCTCTCTTTTTATGTCTTTAATAGTCTCTTCTAGGAGAGAGTTATGTGATGGGAGCCAGGTAATATTCCCCTTCAGGGTATTATCTGGAGCCTGTCTGCTGTTAGCCTCTTCGGGGTTGAAAACCAGCGCTTTTTCTGAATAGGACCTGTCAATTGTTCTCTTCAATTTTTTACTCATTTTTAAAGACCTATTGTTTCTGCCTTCAGGGAAAGGAGCTTACCAGCTTCCTCTGCAGAACAGAGATAGTTTGGATGGCAGCTGTCTTGTGCACGGGCTGCAAAGGTAGGAGGGTGCTCTTGCAGAGAGTCCCCCCACACACACTGGAAGTGATTCAGAGCTGGTTAGCACAGCTGGTCTGCAGGGGTGTCCAGTGAAGAACCCCTGCTGTGTGGTCTAGAAACTGCCCTGAGGCTAGAGGCTGAACAGTGCAAGTGTCACAACCCTAGGCAAAAGCCCCCTGTGGGGCCTTGGATATTAGCAGCTGACCAGCAAATAGCCCTGCCACACAGACGGGAATTGTCTCTGCCCAGGGAAGCACAGTCACTGCTGCAGAAGTTTCGCTGCTATGGAAGTTTCATTGCCTCAGGCCAAGCCCCCCACTCTGTGGATTAGAGACTGCCCCGGGCTGTGTCCCACTGCCTTGCAGGTTTTTAACTGCCCCAAGGAAAAGCCCGGGACAGCAGAAGGTGACTGCACAGCCATGCAGAGATCTGTGCTGAGTCACTTCCAGTTTGGGGTAGTTATAGGGAGTTTTTGGAGGTATTTCTTTTCTTTTTTTTTTTTTAAGTGGCTTCATTTCTCTGCTGATCTGCTGTTTTGCAAGCAGAGTAGAGTTATCAGCTTATGCCAGAGTCCTCTGTCTCAGTAGCTTTTCTCACCCCAGAGGCCTCCCCAGCCCAATTGGCACAATATGCTAACCTTTAGTCTATCACTATCTGCTGCTGGTCTTTTCCTCCACCTGTCAGTACAGACCTTTTCTGATGAAATTCCAGATTCTCTTCCACTGGTAAATTGTGTTTGTAATCTTCATGGTTTTTACCAGTCCAGAGTTATTTTTGAGGCTGAATTAAATAGCTGGTATTGAGGGTAAGAAAGAGATTAGAAATCCACATGTATCTTCTCCACCATCTTGGCTCTGGCCTCTCTAAATGTACATTTTCAACATAAATTGAAAGAATCTAAGTATTTGTTCTAAATGTGAACTTAAAAATTGTATATGTTATACACATACACACCTATATGTTTTTATACACATGTGGGTGAATTATATATGCATTCAATATCAATAAATTAATGCCTACTGTATTAATATAGAGTATAAGAAATTTTGGTTTATAATTGAACAATGAATGATTTGAGATTATTTCAAAAACTAGCATGTTTACTTAGATGTTTAAACTAGTTATTTAAATTGCTTAAATTAAAATTATAAGTATATGACACTTTTCTGAATGATTCAGATAAAAGTATTATTTTACTTCATATTTCCAAGAAAATTTATTACTTTTAATATATTCAGATGACCTAATAGTTCTGGCCTTGAAATGATCATTTTCTTTTCTTTTTCTTTTTAAACAAGTTTTCATTTTTATGAATAAAATTCTTGATGAATAATTTTTACCTTTGATTACTACAATGATTTTTCCTTACCTCAAATTTATCCTTAACTTTATTAGACTGCTTGTGTATTCATCATAAAGAAATTAATTAATATTTTGAGGAAAATTGTTTCATTGGCTCCTCATACAAGACCATAATTGAGATGCAGATTCAGAATTTAAGTGTACCCCATGGTCAAGTTTAATATTTCATCTAGAATGGTTTCAGATGCAGAGGACATTGAATCAGCTAGTTCTTTTTTTACTGCCTTCTTTGTCCTGCTAGCAAAGATCATAAGACTTGAAGTTTACTATTCAACTTGCCTCTAATTTACTTCTCTATACCTAATGTATACAATAATCATATTTCTCCTAATGACAGAGGGCCTATTCATTGTACAATTGTGGCTGTAACAGCATAAGTAATGACTGCATCATCAAACAAAGGATACATTTACCACATCACAGGTTTTTTCAGAACAATGTTGCACCTTAGAAATAGTACACAGCCTAACACTAACTGAAAATATAAAGGAAGCAAATAGTGAATGAAAAACTTTTTATTCATGTTGACAGTATAATTTCATGATAAATTTAATAACTCTGATTTCAGATAGTTTAAATGCTACTTTAGATAGTTAAATGCTTTAGAAAGTTTAACTATTTTAGATATTTAAATGTCAACATCATGGTGTGGGTTTATATGGGTGTGGTTTTATGGTGTTTCCTTGTTGGGTTGGTTTTTTGCTGTTTGTTTGTTTTTTGCTTTATTTATATTTATTTATATTATTTTTATTATTTATTTATATTATTATTTATATTATATTATAATAATTTATATTATTGTTTTTTTGCTTTATTCCTAGCATTAAAGATTTTAAATAGTATATTTTACTAAAGAAAAAAGACTTATCCTATGGAAAGTAATAAATTAAGTTTACATGCATAAATAGTTCTTACCACATTACTTTGAAAGTGGCAGAAATGGCAAAACCTAATTAAAACAAACTGTGTATGCTCAGAAGGAACTTCACATGAATTCTAACTTTATAATTCAGGAGTAAATTCATTCAGCAGGAATTAATATGGATAGAGATTTTTTTTTTTTCTGTTTAGTAAATAACAGTAAAATAGGTGATATATTAATCATGTCTTATAATAACAAAGCCAAATGAGCAATATTCTTCTATTAAGAAAAGTTATGGAAATTAAACTGAATAACTTATTGAAATGTTTTAAAGTATAGACATTCCCAAAATAAATGTAGCAAAAATGAGTTAGTTATGACTGAACAGTTTAATATTTTTTGGTGTAATGGTCTCTCATTTTAAACTTGTATATCGATATACATACTTTGATGACATTTTAATAGTCATTCAGCAACCTTTGGTTTCTACTGGGATTAGTAGTTCCCATTAAATTTATTATACCTCATTGTGTGCAAAAAATATGTTGTATTTTAATTTTGATTAAAATATTTGAAATAGTTTGATAATTTATTTCTCCAGTTTCTTTATTCTAACTCATTTAGTCAGAAAAGTTAATGCTAATACATTAAACTAGCTTGTATACTATATGTGTAAGTAATAGTTACTCTGAATTTCACTCAGATTCACTTCTGAATTCTGGCTCAGCCAATGGAGTTATTTCTTCTTTATCTACGACTTTTGATGTATTTCCTTTCCAATTGATTTTGTACAATGTCAGCTGCTGACAACTTAGAATCTGATACAGCTCTACAGAGAGCTCTAAAATTGTTTTTCTGTTTTAGTTTAATTCAAAAGGGATGTGGAAAAATATAAACTCTAATTCTATCAAGAAGAAATAGGTTGTAGAATATTTTGCATGACAATGGAGGATTATTTGAGCCTTTTATTCAGTTGTGTAATAGGAAAATTTCCAAGAAACTAGTGGGTTTTTTTGTTTGTTTGTTTGTTTTTGTTTTTTGTTTTTTCCCCCCATGTAATCCCTCTTCACACCAAGATAGATTTCTGCTAAGATTTTAAATATGGAATTATTATACAAAATTCAAGGAAAAGATAAGGCATATAATATAGCCTATATATTTTTTGTGGTTATGGTTGTTCTCCATTCCTGAAGAGGACCAAAATGATATTGTGATAATTCATATTTTTTTCCTTTGAAGCTTTGGTTGTAACTATTTTGATGTTATTATTTTCCTCTAATTTTATGTTTTGATCTTCTTTGTCATCTTAATTACTTTTTGTGGTAATTTCCTTTTTTGTGTTTGCTTGTTTTTCCAGCTTATCTTTTGACTTTTAATTTCCTAATAAATTCTTCTCTGTCTGGAAAGCAAGGATTTGTTAGGTAGTACTCCAACCTTTAGGCATTTTTTTCAGAGCTAGCTGTGGAAATGTGAATTTTTTTTTTTTTTTTTTTTTTTTTTTTTTTGCTTAAATATGGTGTGCTTTGTTCTCCTAGTATGCATTCCAGTCCTTATCCAAGAGGAGTTGTAGTTTCTTGTATTCTCATGTGCTCTTCATGTATGTAAATCTCTTGGAATATCAAGCAATACTGCTTCTCAAAGTATCTGATCCTTTGTGAGAGTGTTTCTTTTTGCTGTGAATCTATGACCTAGAATGTATATTGTCAATATAGTTGCCAAACAGATTACTGTCCTATATCCACTGCTAGTACAGTGACTCTCTGTATTCTCCTTCTGAACAATGCTAGATCCCCTTACTGTATCTATTTTTAAAATTCCTCCTATTGGTTCTGCTGTGGTTGTTATTTTCAAGGCCCAGTGATTTTGTTGCTATCCTGTGAACTACAAATAACATCATAATCTCAAAAGATCTGAAGAAAAGGTCATAGCCCTTTGAAGGAAATCTCTATTTAAAGAATAATGGAAGCATATTGATAGAAGCTCTAAAAGGAAAGAAGGCTATACTTATATCATGAAAACAACTTTTCTAAATACTTTCTTCTCAAGTATCTTAAATTATTCTCCTATCACTTGGAAAGTTAATAGAATTACAATTTTTCGTTAGATTTTTAGAGATAGAGATATTCAGTCTTTATCAAGATCACATAATGAATAAGCTAGTGGTACGCTGATACCCAAATTACCTGCAGGCTTGGAAATAGTAAAAAGAGAGAATTTTTTTTTAAATTTTAATATGATTGATTATGTTGATTTATCTTCACATCCCTGTTATATATCAAATTAGATCCTGATGGAAGATTTCTTGGATGAATCATAATAGTTGATTTGACAAGATTTTATTTAAAGTTTTAGAATTGAAATTAATTAATCATATTGGTATTTAATTGCACTGTGCTTTTTTCTTCCTTATCTTAGGAAATATGACTTTATTTTTTTTCCTAATAGAAACTGGTAGAATACTTTTTTCATTTTTGAGAATAACTTGTGTATTATGGGTATTATTTTTAAAAACTTTGATAAAATTTCTCCCTTGAATTCATCAGTTTTTTTTTTCTTTTGATATTACCTTTATAAGTATTCCCATTTTCTTTTCTGATGCTTGGTTATTTAATATTTAAATAATAATTTAAAATTTAAATTTAATTTGGGTATTTTATATTTAAAAGATATTTTATTTCTTTTGTTTTTATAATTGGACTTGCTTATAACATATGTGTTTTGATTATATTTAAATTTTGTTTTGAATTCATCTTGTTTATTGTTTTGCTGATTTGATTTTTTCTCTTTTTTAATCAGATTAAATCAGATAGATGTTTATTAATTTTATTAGGCTTTTAAAGAATCAACTTTTCTTTTTATTGATAATTTATATAGTTTTTTTGAGAGGATTCCACTTTATCAAGTTTGCATTTACTTTAGGTTTCTGAATTTGTTGACTTTCTAATTTCGTAAAATGTGTATTCATATTGTCATTTGTTTTTCTTTTATTTTTCTTTTATTCATATTTATATTTATTGATATGACTGTTTCATCCCTGAAACGTTAGCATATTTTATCATTAATACAATTCTATAAAATAATAATTAATAGTTTCTATGATCTTTTGACTCACTATTTAGATTTCATTAATGTCTCAGTTTGAATTTGTATGTTTTTGATTTTTTTTTTATGTGTGGTTCCTGAACTCATTATTATTTATATTGACTATGGTCTAAAAAAGAATGTTTCTAATAATACTGCCTTTTCACATTTATTTGAACATTTTGAAACTTGCATATTTTGTTGAAAATTGTATAAATGTGTGTATGTGTTCCATAAAATATCAAGTATGTTTTTTCACCATAACTATCGTTTGGCATGTGATGTTGTTGTTGTCTCCTTGGGTTTTGTATGCATTAAGAAACAAATATCTTAATATACTTATTGTTTTTATTTTATAATTATTTTTGGTTTTGTTTACTGCATTTATTTATTCTTACTCTGTTTCTGTTATCTGGGATGTTTGAGAATCAGATAATTTCTTTAAGTCTATTCTCCCTGGCAATTTCTGGTGGGTGCCAAATAATCTTTTGTTGTTCAATTTTTTTTTTCATATTAAAAGCAAATTTTCTTGTTCTCTTATAGAGTTTGTTGTTTGTGGAGTTGTTAATGTTTTGTACTTTACTTTTTTTCTGGAAGGAAGCTATGGGCTTTTCTAGTGACACTTTGCTTTCTATGTTTAGATGTTCTAAACAATTTTCTTATATTATTTCTTAGAAATACTGTGTTGTGACCTTTGACTTGTCATGTTTTTCTGGGAGAGCTATAATCCTTAATTTGCCTTTTAGCATCCTGTTTGTGCTTATAATAATTTATTTTATTGTTATTGCCTTTGGCTGCTATTATTTTAGTTTGCTCTTCAATTGAATGACTTTTTATTCCCAATCTGTGATGATTTCTTTTGTTTGTTTATTTTAGTAAGACTTGCTACTGAGTATTTATGTTTTATATTCTGTCAGTTATTTCTGCTGTACAATTCATAAATTCTACCTTCATAATATTCATTTTTCAAACTATTCAGAAGCATAATGGAGCCAGTCATGATCTCTTGAGGATTTGTAATTTCCACTTTCATAATATGTTCATTTATTTCATTTACATTTCAGTATTATCTAATATATGTCCGAATTCTTTTATTTGATCTTGAGGTCATGTTTCCTTCAATGGTTAATATATTCTCTGTTGATTTTTCTATTTACGCTCAAAGTTTTGACTTGAGTCTTTCCTCTTGAAATCTTGAAAAGTCACCCCCAACCAAAAATTAAACTCGAAATACAAAAATTAAAAGGAGAAATCAATAAAATTGAAAGTAAAAAAACTATTGAATTAATAAATAAAACCAAGAGTTGGTTTTATGAAAAAGCCAATAAAATAGATAAACCTTTGGTAAATTTGATCAAAAAAAAGAAAGAGGAAAATCAAATTGATAGTCTTACAAATGAAAAGGGGGATCTTTCCACCAATGAAGAGGAAATTAGAGAAATAATAAGGAGTTACTTTGCCCAACTTTATGCCAATAAATTTGATAACTTAAGTGAAATGGATGACTTCCTCCAAAAATATAGGCTCCCTAGATTAACAGAGGAGGAGATAAATTGCTTAAATAGTCCCATTTCAGAAAAAGAAATAGAACAAGCTATTAATCAACTCCCCAGGAAAAAATCCCCAGGGCCAGATGGATTCACATGTGAATTCTACCAAACATTTAAAGAACAATTAGCCCCAATGTTATATAAATTATTTGAAAAAATAGGGGATGAAGGAGTCCTACCAAATTCCTTTTATGACACAGACATGGTACTGATACCTAAACCTGGTAGATCGAAAACTGAGAAAGAAAATTATAGACCAATCTCCTTAATGAATATTGATGCTAAAATCTTAAATAAGATATTAGCAAAAAGACTTCAGAAAATCATCTCCAAGATAATACACTATGATCAAGTAGGATTTATTCCAGGAATGCAGGGCTGGTTTAATATTAGGAAAACTATTAATATAATTGACCATATTAATAATCAAATTAATAAGAACCATATGATCATCTCAATAGATGCAGAAAAAGCATTTGACAAAATCCAACATCCATTCCTACTAAAAACTCTTGAGAGTATAGGAATAAATGGATTATTCCTTAGAATAATCAGGAGTATATATTTAAGACCGTCAGTAAGCATAATATGCAATAGAAATAAACTGCAACCTTTCCCAGTAAGATCAGGAGTGAAACAAGGTTGCCCACTATCACCATTACTATTCAATATAGTACTAGAAACGCTAGCCTCGGCAATAAGAGCCGAGAAAGAGATTCAAGGAATTAGAATAGGAAATGAGGAAATTAAACTATCACTTTTTGCAGATGACATGATGGTATACTTAGAGAACCCCAAAGACTCTGCTAAAAAGCTACTAGAAATAATTCAAAATTTCAGCAAAGTGGCAGGATACAAAATAAATCCACATAAATCCTCAGCATTTTTATATATCACTAACAAAATGCAACAGCAAGAGATACAAAGAGAAATTCCATTCCAAACAAATGTTGAGAGTATAAAATATTTGGGAATCCATCTACCAAAGAAAAGTCAGGAATTATATGAGAAAAATTACAAAACACTTGCCACAAAAATAAAATCAGATTTAAATAATTGGAAAGACATTCAGTGCTCTTGGATAGGCCGAGCGAATATAATAAAGATGACAATACTCCCCAAACTAATCTATTTATTTAGTGCTATACCAATCAGACTCCCAAGAAACTATTTTAATGACCTAGAAAAAATAACAACAAAATTCATATGGAAGAATAAAAGGTCAAGAATTGCAAGGGAACTAATGAAAAAAAACTCAGAGGAAGGTGGTCTAAGTGTACCTGATCTAAAGCTATATTATATAGCAGCAGTCACCAAAACCATTTGGTATTGGCTACGAAATAGACCGGTAGATCAGTGGAACAGATTAGATACAAAGGACAAAAAAGGGTACATCTATAGCAATCTAATCTTTGACAAACCCAAAGATTCCAACATTAGGGATAAAAATTCATTATTCGGAAAAAACTGTTGGGAAAACTGGAAATTAGTATGGCAGAAATTAGATATGGATCCACACTTAACACCATATACCAAGATAAGATCAAAATGGGTCCATGATTTAGGCATAAAGAGGGAGATAATAAATAGATTAGAGGAACAGAGGATAATCTACCTCTCAGACTTGTGGAGGAGGAAGGAATTTATGACCAGAGGAGAACTAGAGATCATTATTGATCACAAAATAGAAGATTTTGATTACATCAAACTAAAAAGTTTCTGTACAAATAATACTAATGCAAACAAGATTAGAAGGGAAGTAACAAATTGGGAAAATATTTTTAAAAACAAAGGTTCTGACAAAGGTCTCATTTCCAAAATATATAGAGAACTGACCCTAATTTATAAGAAACCGAACCATCCTCCAATTGATAAATGGTCAAAGGATATGAACAGACAATTCTCAGATGAAGAAATTGAAACTATATCCACTCACATGAAAGAGTGTTCCAAATCACTACTGATCAGAGAAATGCAAATTAAGACCACTCTGAGATACCACTACACACCTGTCAGATTGGCTAAGATGACAGGAACAAATAATGACAAATGTTGGAGGGGATGTGGGGAAATTGGGACACTAATACATTGCTGGTGGAGTTGTGAAAGAATCCAGCCATTCTGGAGAGCAATCTGGAATTATGCCCAAAAAGTTATCAAACTGTGCATACCCTTTGACCCAGCAGCGCTACTACTGGGATTATATCCCAAAGAAATACTAAAGAGCGGAAAGAGACATATATGTGCCAAAATGTTTGTGGCAGCTCTTTTTGTTGTAGCTAGAAACTGGAAGATGAATGGATGTCCATCAGTTGGAGAATGGTTGGGTAAATTGTGGTATATGAAAGTTATGGAATATTATTGCTCAGTAAGAAATGACCAGCAGGAGGAATACAGAGAGGGTTGGAGAGACTTAAATCAACTGATGCTGAGTGAAATGAGCAGAACCAGAAGATCACTGTATACTTCAACAACGATACTGTATGAGGATGTATTCTGATGGAAGTGGAAATCTTCAACATAAAGAAGATCCAACTCACTTCCAGTTGATCAATGATGGACAGAGGTAGATACACCCAGAGAAGAAACACTGGGAGGGGAATGTAAATTGTTAGCACTAATATCTGTCTGCCCAGGTTGCATGTACCTTCGGATTCTAATGTTTATTGTGCAACAAGAAAATGATATTCACACACATGTATTGTACTTAGACTATATTGTAACACATGTAAAATGTATGGTATTGCCTGTCGTCGGGGGGAGGGAATAAGGGAGGGGGGGTTATTTGGAAAAATGAATACAAGGGATAATATTATAAAATATATATATATATATATAATAAAAAAAATTAAAAAAAAAAAAAAAAAAAAAAGAAATCTTGAAAAGTCACTTTCTAACTCCTTCATTGTGTGTGGTTTACCTGTGGATTGGCCCTAAAAATGATATTACCCTACTACCACATTTTTTTTTTCCAATAACATCTGTTCTTCAATTTTTTGGCCAAAAGCTAATGCCTAACTAAACAAAACTGAACTGAACAAAAGCCTGTCTTTTGGATTTCTGTGGTACCAGAAGTGGTTAGTCATGTAGAGGTGAGTTCTGTTGAAAGCCTTTTAGCTCTGCCTGTGTAGTGCTACTGCCACAATGTGGTTAACAATGGAGAAGGGATACTGACTGAAATAGAGATTATTAGCTGCCTCCATCAATCACACTTTTTTACCTTGTTTGAATTTTTGCTGTCTTAGACCATAAAAATAGTCAAAATTTGTATTCATAAGAATTTTAAAAAATGTTTAGTTCTTGATCTTCTTTTGTCACATAACCCCGAAATCTGGATAATATATTTTCATATCAAATTATGGATATAACAGAATTTTCCATTCAGACTTTGGTGGATTTATTCAATAAAGGGAAAAGCAATTGAGATGATGAGATATAAGAGTGTATACTTCTCAGATTTGGCTCTTCTAAAGGCTGGTTGGATCATTTTGTGCTATAAAACACTGAGTTGATTTGTTTAGTTTTTTTTTTTTATAAAAATGTTTTTAAGGCTTTGACTAGTTTGCACATGAAAGGGTGATAGGAAGTGACTAAATACATAGAGTCAAAAAATTTGCCTCCCTGATAAAAATTTCCCCTGTACATTTTACATAGATACTCATTTTTGTAAACCAGCAGGGAAGAAAAAACAAACAAATAAACTAGGGTTTCCTACATTGAGGAACCTTGACCTCCAGAAATATTAGCCATCAGTAAATAAATGGTCATTGCCTGAATATGGGCTAGGCTGTAAAGATGGATTTTCTTCATAAGTTAGTTTGAGATATTTCACTAATAACCAAGTCCTTACCTGCAGAGATTATTGTAGACAGGAAAAAAGTTAAAGTGAAATGACTCTGCTCCTTTCTGGGGGGTGACAGGCTTCAGAATCAAGGAAAGGACTATGAGAGTAACACTAGATTAGAAAGATTTTAGAGCTTTTTGGATTTCATAAATTGCCTTGGCCACATGTATTTTGTATGCAACCTAAATCTTTGCTTATTTTTCTCACTAATTTTTTTGGTATAAATATACTTTCCAGGTTGTGGATATGTAAGAAATTCATATTTTTGTTTTTACTGTTTCAATCTAGTTTTTTTTTTTTTGCCTTGATCTAATTTTTATTTAATTATATCAATTATCTGATTATTAAGTTTAAATACACTTTCTGAAGTTTGTGAGCAGTTAAGTTTGTGTTAAAGAAGCATAGGTAATGTTTTACATTATCCCTTGTACTCCCTTCTGTTTTGATTTTTTCCCCTCCTTCCCTCCACCGCCTCCCCTAGATGGCAGGCATTCCCATACATATTAAATATGTTATAGTATATCCTAGGTACAATATATATGTGCAGAACCGAATTTTGTTGTTGTTGTTTTTGTTGTTGCAACAGAAGAATTGGATTTGGAAGGTAAAAATAATCTGGGGAGAAAATCAAAGAAAGTTAACAGTTTACACTCATTTCCCAGGGTTCCTTTTCTGGATGTAGCTGATTCTATCCATCATTGATCAATTGGAATTGTATTAGCTCTTCTCTATGTTGAAGATATCCACTTCCATCAGAATACATCTTGATACAGTATCATTGTTGAAGTGTATAATGATCCCCTAGTTCTGCTCGTTTCACTCAGCATCAGTTGATATAAGTCTCACCAAGCCTCTCTGTATTCATTCTGTTGGTCATTTCTTACAGAACAATAATATTCCATTACATTTGTATACCATAATTTACCCAACTATTCTCCAATTGATGGGCATCCATTCATTTTCCAATTTCTAGCCACCACACAAAGGGCTGCCACAAACATTTTGGCACATATAGGTCCCTTTCCCTTCTTTAGTATTTCCTTGGGATATAAGCCTAGTAGTAGCACTGCTGGATCAAAGGGTGTGCACAATTTGATAAAATTTTGGGCATAATTCCAGATTGCTCTCCAGAATGGTTGGATTCTTTCACAACTCCACCAACAATGCATCAGTTTTCCACATCCACTCCAACATTCATCATTATTTGTTCCTGTCATCTTAGCCAATCTGACAGGTGTGTAGTAGTATCTCAGAGTTGTCTTAATTTGCATTTCTCTGATCAATAGTGATTTGGAACACGCTTTCATGAGTGGAAATAGTTTCAATTTCATCAATTGAAAATTGTTTGTTCATATCCTTTGACCATTTATCAACTGGAGAATGGTTTGATTTCTTATAAATTAGAGTCAATTCTCTGTATATTTTGGAGATGAGGCCTTTATCAGAACCTTTAATTGGAAAAATGTTTTCCCAATTTGTTACTTCCCTTCTAATCTTGTTTTCATTAGTTTTGTTTGTACAAAAGCTTTTTAATTTGATGTGATCAAAATCTTCTATTTTGTGATAAATAATGTTCTCTAGTTCTCCTTTGGTCACAAATTACTTCCTCCTCCACAATTGTGAGAGGTAAAGTATCCTATGTTCCTCTAATTTATTTATGATCTCATTATATATGCCTAAATCATGGACCCATTTTGATCTTATCCTATTATGTGGTGTTAAATGTGGGTCCATGCCTAGTTTCTGCCACACTAATTTCCAGTTTTCCCAGCAGTTTTTGTCAAATAATGAATTCTTATCCCAAAAGTTGGGATCTTTGGGTTTCTCAAACAATAGATGGCTATTTTTATTCCCTATCTTGCCCTGTGAACCTAACATATTTCACTGATCAACTAGTCTATTTCTTAGCCAATACCAAATGGTTTTGGTGACTGCTGCTTTACAATACAGTTTTAGATCAGGTACAGCTAGGCCACCTTCATTTGATTTTTTTTTCATTGCTTCCCTTGAAATTCTCGACCTTTTGTTCTTCCATATGAATTTTGTTGTTATTTTTTCTAGGTCATTAAAATAGTTTCTTGGTAGTCTGATTGGTATAGCACTAAATAAATAGATTAGTTTAGGGAGAATTATCATCTTGATTATATTCGCTCGGCCTATCCAAGACCACTTAATGTATTTCCAATTATTTAAATCTGACTTTATTTTTGTGGGAAGTGTTTTGTAATTTTGCTCATATAATTCCTGATTTTCCTTTGGTAGCTATATTCCCAAATATTTTATAGTATCAACAATTATTTTGAATGGAATTTCTCTTGCTCTTGGATTGTGTTGGTAATGTATAAAAATACTGAGGATTTATGTGGATGTATTTTGTGTCCTGCAACTTTGCTAAAGTTATGAATTATTTCTAATAACTTTTTATTAGAATCTCTGGGGTTCTCTAAGTATACCATCAGATCATCTGCAAAGAGTGATAGTTTGATTTCCTCATTATCTACTGTAATTCCTTGAATCTCTTTCTTGGCTCTTATTTTCGAGGCTAGCATTTCTAATAGAATATTGAATAGTAATGGTGATAGTGGGCATCCTTGTTTCACTCTTGATCTTACTGGGAAAGGTTCCAGTTTATCACCATTACATATGAGGTTTACTGATGATTTTAAATATTTGCTCTTGATTATTTTCAGGAACAGTCCATTTATTCCTATACTCTCAAGCATTTTTAGTAGGAATGGATGTTGGATTTTTATCAAATGTTTTTTCTGCATCTATTGAGATAATCATATGGTTTTTGTTAATTTGGTTATTGATATAGTTGATTATGATAATAGTTTTCCTAATATTGAACCAGCCCTGCATTCCTTGTATAAATCCTATTTAGTCACATTGTATTATCCTGGGGATGATTTCCTGTAGTCTTTTTGCTAATGTTTTATTAAAGTTTTAGCATCAATGTTCATTAGGGAGATTGGTCTATAATTTTCTTTCTGTTTTCAATCTACCTGGTGTAGGTATCAGTACCATGTCTGTGTCATAAAAGGAATTTGGTAGGACTCCTTCAATCCCTATTTTTTCAAATAGTTTATATAGCATTGGAGTTAGTTGTTCTTTAAATGTTTTGTAGAATTAACATGTAAATCCATCTGGTCCTGGGGATTTTTTCTTAGAGAGTTGGTTAATAGCTTGTTCTATTTTTTTTTTTCTGAAATGGGACTATTTAGACTATTTACTTCTTGTTCTGTTAATCAAGTTTCATGTTTGTCTGAGGGTTTTTAATTTGTTCCTTTTCTAGCATTTTTATTTGTAGGCCCAATTCATTTACCTTCTCTTTTTCTATTTTATGCAAGTAGGCCTCTAGAGATATAAAACTTCCCCTTATTACTGCTTTGGCTGTATCCCACATATTTTGGTATGATGTCTCTTTATTGTCATTTTCTTGGGTGAATTATTAATTATGTCTATGATTTGCTGTTTTACCCCATCATTCTTTAGTATAAGATTATTTAGTTTCCAATTATTTTTTGGTCTATTTTCCTCTGGCTTTTTATTAAATGTAATTTTCATTGCATTGTGGTCTGAAAATGATGCATTTACTATTTCTGCCTTACTGCATTTGATTTTGAGGTTTTTATGTCCTAGTATATGATCAATTTTTGTGTAGGTTCCTTGAACTGCTGAGAAGAAAGTGTACACCTTTCTGTCTCCATGTAGCTTTCACCAAAGATCTATCATATCAAACTTTTTTAGTATTTTATTTACCTCTTTGACTTTTCTTATTTATTTTGTGGTTTGATTTATCTAATTCTGAGAGTGCAAGGGTGAGATTTCCCACTGTTATAGTTTTGCTGAATATTTCTTTTTGCAGCTCTCTTAATTTCTCTTTTAAGAATTTAGATGTGGGGGCAGCTAGGTGGCGCAGTTGATAGAGCACTAGCCTTGAATACAGGAGAACCCGAGTTCAAATCTGGTCTCAAACACTTAACACTTCCTAGCTGTGTGACCCTGGGCAAGTCACTTAAACCCAACCTCAGAAAAGAAAAAAAAAAAAAAAAAAAAAAAAAAAAGAAAGAAAGAAAAAGAATTCAGATCCTGCACCACTTGGTGTGTATATGTTTAATATTGATACTCTTTCATTTTCTATGCTACCCTTTAGCAGGATATAGTGCCCTTCCTTATCTCTTTTAATTAGATCTATTTTTGTTTTTGTTTGATCTGAGATGAGGATGGCTATCCCTGCTTTTTTGGCTTCACCTAAAGCATAGTAGATTCTGCTCTACCCTTTTACTTTTATTTTGATGTATCACCCTGTTTCAGGTGTGTTTCCTGTAAACAATATATAGTAGCATTCTGGCTTTTAATCCAGTCTGCTAACTGCTTCCTCTTTATGAGGGAGTTTACCCCATTCACATTTATGGTTACAATGACTAATTCTATATTACTTGCCATCCTGTTAACTCCTGCTTATGCTTTTCTCCTTTCCTTTTCTCTTACCCCCCTCCCCAGTATTATACTTGTGAACACCACTTGCTTTTCACAGCCCTCCCTTTTTAGTATCCCTCCCCCACCTTAAAGTTCCTCTTCCTTTTTTACCCCTTTTTCTCACAATTTCTGTACTCCCTTCCCCTTAGCTTACTCCTTCCCTCTCACTTTTCAATGAAGTGGAAGAAGTTTCACCATAAATCGAATATGTCTATTGATACACATTATGTTCATCCCCCTCCTTTGTTTCTCTCAGATATAATAGGTTACATTTGCCTCTTCATGAGATGTAGCTTTATCCTTTTTCATGATATAATTTCCTTTCTACCTCTAGTTTCTAGGACAAATTATACATGTGTTCTTTATATATATTTGTGGCAGAAATATAGTTCTCAAGATTTCTTTTTACCTTTTTAGAAATATCTTGAATTCTATATTTGAAGATCAAACATTTTGTCTAGATCTGCTTTTCTTATCAAGAATAGATGGAATTCATTTATTTCATTAAATAATCATTTCCCTGGAAAACGATGCTCATTTTTGCTGGGTAAGTTATTCTTGTCTGCATACCAAGTTCCTTAGCCTTTCACAATATCATATTCCAGGCCCTTCATTCTTTTAATGTGGACGCTGCTAGATCCTGGGTTATCCTTATTGTGGCTGCTCCATATCTGAATTGCTTTTTTCTAGCACCTTCCAGTATTTTTTCCTTTGTCTGATGGTTCTTGAACTTTGTCACCATATTTCTTGGTGTTTTGATTGTAGGGTCCCTTTAAGTAGGTGATCACTGAATTTTTCAATGTCTATTTTACCCTCTGTTTCCAAAATGTCTGGGAAGTTCTCTTTGATAATTTCCTGGAAAACAGTGTCCAAGCTCTTTTTTTCCTCACATTTTTCAGGGAGTCTGATTATTCTCAAATTGTCTCTCCTGGATCTGTTTTCCAGGTCTGTTGTCTTTTCAATAAGGTACTTGACATTCTTTTCAATTGCTTTGTTTTTCTGGTTTTGCTTGACAACTTACTGGTTTCTCCTTGAGTCATACATTTCTACTTGTTTGAGTCTAATTTTCAATGATGTATTTTCTTCACTCACTTTTTTTTTTATAACATTTTGCAATTGTCCAATTGAGTTTTTATCTTCTATGGAATTTTTTTTTTCCCTTTTCATCCATTTTATTTTTTAGAGAGCTGTTTTCTTTTTCCAGCTCACTAATTTTATTTCTCAATGATTTGATCTCTTTATCCACTCTGTCTTTAAATGCCTGGAATGACTTCTCCAGACTCTCTTGTCAAGCTTCCCTTTCCTTTTTCTATTTCTCTTCTAGCTTCTTTTGAGAGCCTTTTTGATTTCCTCTATGAGAGTCTTATGTATTGAGGAGCAGATCATATCCCCTTTAGGGGATTCCTCTGGGGACAGTCTGTTTTTAGTCTCCTCAGTATTTGAAGTCTGCTCTCTCTCCATACAGAAGCTGTCAATGGTTAGAGCCCTTTTGAATTTATTGTTAATTTTGTCAGAGCGGGAATTGAAGAAAACAAATTGACAAGAGAAACAATTGGTCTGTTTTTGTGGGGGATGGGGCTGGATGGTGTTACCGGGCTTTCTCTACAGACTGCAGGAGACAGCAGCAAGGCACTAGCAGGACAGTGATGGCTGTGCTGCATCTGAGCTCTGAGGCTATAAAACCGTGATGAGTCTGGGTGGGGGTGGGGGTGGCCAGGTCCAGAGAGATGCTAACTTTCCAGGGTTTTATTCTTCACCTCCATTTTTTATACCCTCTCTGCTGCTCCTGGCTTGCTTCCAAGAAGGAACATCTACACTTGGGTAAAAGTCTTTTCACAGAAATGGAAGAAATTGCACCCCTCCCCCCCTAGGGTCTGAGCTGTGTGAGCTGCCTGCCTTGCTCTTGCTTCATGCCTTCAGTCTGAGCCCAGTCTGTTCATCCCCTCCACCAAGCAAATACACTCCTTCTCTGGTAAATTTCAAGGACGTCTTCTGTTGCTGATTGTTTGTGGGTTTCTTTTCTGGCCAAGTATTAATTCCGAAGCTTGTCATGAAGTAGGCCCTGAGAGAAAAGGCGGAGCTCAAGCAGCTCTCTGCCTCCACACCACCATCTTGGCTGGAAATCTCTTTTTAACATTGGAGAAACTGATGACTCAGTATTTAAATGATTTGCCCAAGGTCACCTTACTATAAAAAATAAATGACATATTTAACTGAATTCAGTGTCTATATTATTTCTAACTCCATGCTACATCTTTTCTTCTTCTTCTTTTTTTTTTCCCATAGGTTTCATGTTTTAGGGTTTTTTAGTATATTTTTCATTGTATATATTAATACTCCCTTCCCCCAATTTCTAGGCATACTCCCTACCCTCCAGTCTATTTTTCTTCTGAACTTTTCTTTTCCTTCTCTTCCCATCTGTTCACTCCTTGAAGTGTTTCTTTTGCTCACTTTCAAATATAGTTGTGAGCAAATGAGTACTAACTTTAAATTTTCACATAGCCTTTGTTAAGGTTTCTCTGAGAAATAGACATTTTATGATCATAAAATATACTTGACAAAATGTCTGTATTGTCTAATATTATAATCACACATTTAAGGAGAATGCTGGATTGATCAGGTATTCAGACTTTATAACCCAAATGGAGAATCACTCCAGTCTGGAAGAAACTGAACATCTTTTAGAAAGGATATTGAAATCCATTCATTTTGTCTAAGCAAAAAAATGGAAACATAGTAAGCTTTGTTCATAAACCTGATTTATATTTGGGCGAGCAGTCATTTCAACTTTTTAAAAAATGTAAAATCTTTATAAGAGTCTATAAAATTCAAGCTTTTTTAAAAACTAAAAAGTGATATTAGGTTCCTTTCTAAAATGCTGTTACTGCTAAAATCCTAACAAAAAGTTTTTTTTTAACATTATGCAAAATGAATTGCTTTTAAGTACCCCACTCATTCCAGTTAAATAATCTTATGAAGTTTTTAAAATGTTCATTAGAAGAAATATGAATTGATCTTACATCTTGAACAGCAAATAAAAAGTTCATTCAGTAGTATTTTAATTTGAAAAGCTATATTATTGTTAACTGGCCATCAACATTTTAATCAATAGTCTTATAGTTTTGGAGTTTGAGGGCACCAAACTTCTTATATTATAAATGAGGTCCAGACAGGCTAAATAGTGTAAGGGGTTTAGGGAGGGCCAGTTTCAAATTCCCGGTCTTTGCTGTCAAATTTATTGTATAAAACAATCTTCAATCCATCATTGAAAATCAGTAGAGTTACATTTAAAGACGGAAATAATGCTGTGGCACCCTGCAAATGCTTGCAACTTTCCTTTTTCCATTAATTTATTCCTTCATATGTTCAGTGTGATTAAATTCTTAACCCATCATTTTGGTTATATTTTATTACAGAAATTTGTAGGCACAAAGACAACAGACAAAAGTATGAGAAATAATCCATTTAGACTACTGTTCTTTTCCATTTAGTATTAATCAATCTGACATGATTATAGGGTAGAGATAATTTCTATATATTAGGCTGCAAAACTGAAAGCTAAAGATTATAACTTCACTTGCCTAATTATATGAAGTTAACTAGTGACCCACTACCTTTGTTTTTCCATGTCATGATGATCAAGTCCAGTATTACATGGGTGAATCAATTATGTGAAGGGTCCCCCAATTTGTTTTTGTACCTTCAGACCATCCTCTGTCCAAAATGAGCAAGCAATCATGTTATGACCATCTCAAGATCATTTAATGAATGATGTCGCATGCTTCATCCAATCTGTGATATCCTTACTGATGTCATTTTTTGGCCTTCAAGACTAATATCTATCAAAGAATGAGGTTCTAGATTTTACTGTTCTTCTTTTGTGTATTTGGATTTCAAACTGAGATCTTCCAGGAAGACAGATTTATCTCAGATCATGACGATCCAAGAACCACTTCATTAGAGGAGAACATAAACCTTTTGATAAAAGCCTATTTGACTAAGAACTCTGCCTCAATCATATTTTTTATTGTAGGTGGTGTAATTTTAATCTAAAATAGTAGTTAATACAATTTCACAATTATAAAATACTTTTGAAAAATATAATTTAAAATTATTAACCTGCTTTTTTCATGCATTTTTGATCCATCTGAAAAAATGGCAAGTTGCCCAAAGAACTAGGCATGAAAATAGGATAAAGTATGTAACAGGAGGTTTTCCTCTTTCTTTCTCATTTGTTTTGTTCATGCTCCTTCAGAAATAGAAGAAATGGAAAAAAAAAGAAATGGAAAAAAATGCCTTTGCTCCCATACTGAGGTCTAAATCAGCCACATTCTACCTGTATTCTGCCAATTACAGATAATGGAGACCTTTGGGAGACTGTTGTTGTTTGTGAAGAATTGTCTGGGGAGAGAAAGGGGGGTCAGGGAAGAAGAATCTTCCATTAAGCAGGAAGCCTCAGGGTAACTAACTGGTTCAACATCAATTTAAGAATGAGAAGCCTCAAGAAACACTTAAAACATTTCAGAAATGTCATCTGCAAGCATTTGGGATTTCCTACAAGGCTATAAATGAAGAATATATTTTAGTTGTTCTTTTCTCAAATGCTTTTTATCTCTAAACATAAGAGAAGATTTTTCCAAGCATATAAAATACATAATACTAAACAACAGATAAGACAAGAAATGAACAATTTAAACAGTAAAGTTAAAGAAATAATCTTTTGCATATTAATGGAGTTCAGACTGAGTCACACACATATATCCTATATGTTTGCACATATACATATATTCCTACATATATGTTTAGATGGACATATAAATATGCATGTATATATATATGCCTATGTCCATCCAAAATAAATATATACATACGCATGCATATTTATATATGTATATTTATACATATACGTATGCATGCATACATACATACAAATGAAAGGACACTAGCTTTGGGATCAGAGGATCTTGGACTTGGGTTCCAATTCTACTTTTGATTCATACTACATATATGACTTTAGGAAAATTATGTAACTTCTTTCAAGTTGAATTATTGCAAATGCAAAATGAAGTTGCTTCATCAGAAAATTTCTATGGTCCCTTTCAGTTCTATGACTAGGATCTCATTTTTTCCATTTAAAGTAACAGTTAACCACATTGAATATATAATCAAAGACTGATACAACACTCTATATGAAAAGTTTTATTGATTTATTTGGGGAAAAGGTTTTATTATTCAAAAAAGTATACAAATTCTACACTTCATTTTTTACATAGAAAGATTCACTTGTACTTCAGAAAAATAACGACAATATAGACTATAGTTCAATAAAAAGAAAAATTTCCATTATAGAATATGGTAACATTAATGCATACAGTCCCAATATGGTAATATATATCACATATATGGAAATATGTAGGGTTAGAGATAGAGTCTACATCTGTTATTTCACTGGTACATGGAGCTCCAAGATAAGAAGCCTCTCTATATCAATTTGGGATAGCATCTTTCTTAGAATTTATAAATTTCTCAAGGACTCCCCAGGGTCATACATGGGCAATCACAAATTCAGAAGCAGTAACTGAATCTCAGTCTTACTGGTTCCCAATGTGGCACTCTATTCACTACAACTCTGTGGTGAACCATCCTAATCATTCATTATCATACTGCTATTAATTTTGCTAGACAATGCTACCTATCTCTATGAGATTTGTTTATTACCATTCATGATTTATTATTATGAATTTATTTGCTAGACTGAAGTTTTGTTTGCTATTGTTATTATTTATTATGATTATTTTTTTATTAATCTGAATTGGACTTTGCAATGTTCCATACCTGTATCTGGCATGAATATATACACCTCTTAAATCCTCTTTTAAGGGAAAAGAATATTGGATCTAGTGTCAGAAAATGTGAATTTAAAACCTGATCCTATCACCTATTATATGATGTAAATTATTCTATCTCACTGAGCTTTCCCTCATATGCAAAATGATGGAATTGTATTAAATGATATTTAATGGTTAATGAGTCTCAGAAATTATGTTAAATGTTCACATTTTACATCATTAACAAACTTCTCATCTTTTCATTCTAAATATGTTGATTTTTTTTGAAGTTTACCTCTTTCTGTGGAAAAGCATTCTACAGTTCCAGATAATATCATCACTCTTAGCAAGTTATTAGGATCTAGGCATCATTTCTAAGCATCTGTAAATGGACTGAGAGTTCTATATCCCTAAATATTTTTGATAGATAATGTAGGATAAGGAGAGGAACCTTACATAATTATATAAAGAGAAGCAATAACACAGAATTACACATCAAAACAATTTAATATTTAATAAGAAAGGTTATGTTCTATTGTTTTGGGAAGAGGTTGTATTCAAATAAATGAAATTAAATATTTAGTATAACTGGGAATATGGGGCAAATTCTTCCAAATACTAGATTCCTCATATTGTTTATTTCTAGTTCAGTTGTCCTACTCAAATATGCTATCATTGCCAAAATGATGATGATGATAGTAGTAGTAGAGGGAGTAGTAGGAGGAGTAGGAGTAGCAGTAGGAGTAGGAGTACTAGCAGTAGCAGTAGTACTAGGAGTAAACATTTGCACAGTATTTTAGATTTAAAAAATGCTTTTTAATATTATTTCTTTTTATTTTCACAAAACCATGAAAAAGAAATACTTTTATTAATAATGTTTTGTAGATAAGCAATCTGAGACAACCAGATAACAATTTAAGTTGTACATCATACATAAACAAGTTAGAGATCTTCCTTAAAAAGAAATTTTGCCATGAGAAAAAGATGCTGCTCTTAAGATGATGATTCAGATCTAGATCTGAGAATAATATATATAGAAAGCATTTTGCAGACTTTCAAGTACTATGACTAGAGCTAATTTGATATTGGGGATGGTCCTTATAGATGCAGAGTTTATTAGATAAATGTCCTTTTCATGAATGTTTTGTGCTGATCACATAGATTCTTCAGTGAGATTTTCAAATATTCAAGTCTTACCAGATAATCCACGCAGGAAAAGACAAATAGAAGACTTCTTTTCCAGATTTTAATAAGCAGTTGGCTGAACAGCCTATAAAACTCTAACATTAATACACAACTTTGGAAAGACACTGCATATGGACAATAAGTTGGACCAGGAATTGAATAAGAGGGAGAGAGCAGGGTAGATTGCTTTTGGAAAATTGCATAGTGCTTTCAATCACCCAAGCTGCTCCCTGGCACAAAAACCATATTAAAAATAGTATTCTTCTGGTGATGCTTTATAGTTGTGAATCATAAAACAATGCAATCTGGGAAGATTCAAAACCTAGAGTGACCTACAGTGCAGTTGAGAGAGAATGAGCACACTGCAGTATATTTTTAATAGTGATTTGTGTGCAAAAAGTGGCATAAAATATATCATCCAGGAAATGCATGACAGAAAAAGGAGGTAGGCTGGTTATGTAGCATAACAGAGGAACAAACCAAGTGCTGCAGTGGTAGCTCTGGTATATTAAAATAACAAAACAAACAAACCAAAAAAACTACAGAAAGGCACTTAGAATACTAGATATCTTTTCTAGTGCGAATTTATGTGAAGGTATAGACAACAATTACACATAATAAGAAGATAAAGGTTCTTTGTAACCTGAACCTTTGTAGCATATAGCCATATTGATTTGTCAATCTACAGATGATGTCATGGATCCACTGGTGAACTGAATTAAAGGAGCTTAAAAAGATTTTAGACTGCTGAAAATATTATCCAAACTCCTAAAGATTTAGGTATTGTGACCTTTACACTGGGGAATGCAATACATGAGGCAGAGTAAGGAAAACTATTAAATTAAAAAAGATAATATAGGATGCAAATATCTAACATAATGTCAGAAAAATAAAAAGGCATCGTGACAGTTGGGTTTTTAGTGAACATTAATTTCAATCTAAGACGACAATGCAATAAGACAACTAATAAACTAATGAAATTTTAAAATATATTAAGAAAGTGACAAGGATTAGAGTGATAGGGCTATGTTTTGTGGTCATACCACATGTTGATTATTTTGTTCCTTTCTGAGTGCTACATTTTAGAAAGGCCATCAATAAAGTTGAGAGAATTCAGAAAATTTTCATTTAGTTAGGATTTTGAAAAGTCTCAAGACTAAAATTACATTTGGATTGACTGAAGATATTAGAGATAGTTATCTCAAAAAGGGAGAGCTAGGCAACAAGTTTCCTCCATCAAACCAAAGTCTGATATGAGGATGTCTATTTAAGTCTATTCTGGTGGCAATTTCTGGTAGGTACCAAATTATCTTTTGTTGTTAAAATTTGTTTTTTTTTTCATATTAAAAGCAAATTTAGTATTAAATTTAAATTGTATAAATAGCATAAAATTTAAATTTAAATTAAATTTAGTGTTAGGTTTGTGTTTCTCAGAATATACAGCATTAAGATTTAGATATTCATCAATTATTTATTTTCTGAGACCCTTTGGACATAGTGAGCACCAAATAATCTAAAGAGAAAAGTGAATGGGATAATTTAATTAATGATATATGCGTGATTATTGATGTGATATTGTCTTAAAAGAGATCCGTGTAATTAGAAAATAGCTTGTTAGTGCAAGCATCAAATTTAATACTAAAAAGGGGAAAGAATAAAAATGAAAAAATAGATGATATGCAATTAAAATAATTTAAAACTGATCTGGTTAAATAAAAATTCATTCAGAGAAAGGAAAAAATATATAAATTGACACAATTTCATTCTGAATTTTAATTAATATAAATCAATTTTCAAAATTAAGGTTTAAAAAAAAACCAAAATCTATCTTAATTAACATTCTTCTACTTGCCAACTAAAGAGTCAGGCCAATATAATTTTATTTTATTTTGCCCCCAGATATACATAAAAAATACTGTGGACATTCTTCTTGTAAAAAAAATTGAGTTTTAACTTCTTTTTGTCTTCCTTCTATTTCATCCTCCCTGAAATGGTAAATCAATTTGATATAGTTTATTCATGGGAATTCATGTAAAACATATTTCCACATTAGTCATTTTGTGGAAGAAAATTTTAACAAAAAGCAAGATAGAGAAAGTGAAAAATCATATTCTTAGGTCCACATTCAGTTCTTTCTCTGTAGGCAAATATCATTTTATGATATTTTAGATTGTCATGAAACATATTTCTGAAAATAGGTAAGTCATTGATAGTTGTTCATATTAAAATATTGCTATTACTGTATACAAAGACCTAGTTCTTCTCACTTTTCTTTCCATGAGTATTAATGTAAATCTTTCCAGATTTTTCTGAAATTGTCCTCATCATCATTTTTTCTAGTACAATAGTGTTTCATTAAAACCATATACTACAACTTGTTGAAGCCATTTCTCAATTAATGGACATCACCTCAGTTTCTAATTCTTTGCCATTACAAAAAGAGCTGCTATAAAACCTTTGTACAAATAGGTGCTTTGTCTTTTATTTCCTCTTCATTTCTTTGTGATATAAACCTAGTACTGGTATTGCAGATATTCACCATTTTATAAGTACTTTAGGCATAGTTCCAAGTTTTTCTACAAAATGGTTGGATCAGTTCATGTCTTCACCAATTTTCCCACATGCTCTCCAATATTTATCATTATTTTCTTCTATCATAATAGATAATGGAAAGATATTAAGTATCTTAGAGTTTTCTTGATTTTCTTAATTATATCTAATAAAAACATTTTATATGACTACATAGCTTTAATTTCTTCATCTAAAAACTGTCTGTTCATATCCTTTGACTTTTTATCATCTGGGAAATGACTTATATTCTTCCAAATTTCACTCAGTTCTTTGTATTGTTCAGAAATGAGTCATTTTTCAATACTTGCTTCAAATTTTTTTCTCATTTTCTGCTTTCCTTCTAATCTTGATTACATTGGTTTTGTTTGTGCAAAATCTTTATAATTTAGTATGATCAAATATATTCATATTATATTTTGTAATATTCTCTGTCATTTGCTGGATTTAAAATTTTTCCCATCTGTATTGATAACATATAAACTGTTTAATGCTCCCTTAATTTGCTTATGCCATTACCTTTTTTTTCTTATCTTGGTATATACAGTGTGAGATGTTGGTGTATACCTATTTTCTGCCGTATTGTTTTTCAATTTTCCCAGGATTTTTTTTTTTAATCTAATAATGAGTTCTTGTCACAAAACCTTGGATCTTTAGGTTTACAAACAAAATATTGTGGTCAGATACTATTATGTATTGTGTACCTAATCTATTTTATTGATCCACCTTGTTTCTCAACTAGTATCAAATTATTTTGCTGAGTAACACGTTATAATATATTTTGAGATTTGATACGAGTTTTTTTTTTCAAATTTTTTTTCTCATTGATACCTTAATAATTCTTGGTCTTTTGTTTTTCTAGATAAATTTTGTTATTATTTTTCCAGTATCATAATAGTTGGTAGTTTGGTATGACATTGAATGAACACACTAATTTATGTAAAATTGTCATTTTTATTATATTAGCTGGACCTATACATGAGAAACTTATATTTTTCCAGTTATTTTCATCTGAATTAATTTGTGTGAAGAGTTTTTTTTTGTTTGTTTTTTGTTTTTAAATTTTGTTCATATAGTTTCTGGGTTTATCTTGGAAGAAATTCTCAAATATTTTGTATTGTCTATGGTTATATTGAATTAAATTTCCCTTTTCATCTCTTATTGGTAGAGTATGTTGGTAATATCCAGAAATGTTGGTAATGCTCTGCATAAGTTTTAATAGGAATATTTTGTTTATTAATTAAAGGTTTTCTTACTTTTAGTTTTATTTTCTCCTTTGATTTTCAGGATTTCTAATTTAGTGTTTAATTTGGGATTTTAATTAGTTATTTTTCTAATTTTTTAGTTTCATGTTCAATTCATTGACCTGCTCTTTCTCTATTTTATTCATATAAACATTTAGAGACATAAATCTTTCCCTAAATACTACTTTGGCTGCACCCTCTACATTTTGGCATGTTGTCTTATTGTTATTCTCTTGAATGAAATTATTGATTGTTTCTATGATTTCTTCTTTGATCCACTTTTTCTTTAGATTTTGATTATTCAGTTTCTAATTAAGCATTAATTTATTTTACATCAATCTTAATCTATCAAACTATAATTGACTTATTTTAATTAGTTCTTTTTTGTTTTTTCTTTGTCTCAGATCATGATTTCTATCTTTCCTTTTTTTAATGAGCTAAAACATAAAAGATTCTATACTAGTCCCTTATTTTTCTCTGTGTATTTCTCTTCTTCAAATGTGTTTCTTGTAAGTTTCATATTTTAGTATTCTGTTTTTTTTAATTTACCCTGCTATCTGATTCTGTTTTATGAGTTCATCCATATTTCCCTTCATCCTACTTTCCCCCATTTATCCTCTCTCCGTCTCTCTCCCTTTGTCTCTTTGCTTCTATCTCTTTGTGTGTTTTTCTTTAGTTTTGTCTGTCTATGATTATCTCTGTCTATCTGGGTCTTTCTGCCTCTGTTTCTCTTTTTCTCTGTCTGTCTTTCTGTCTCTTTAATCCTTTGTCTCTCTTTCTCTTTTTCATTGTTTGTCTGTCTCCCCCTGCCCCTCTCTCTCTTCCAGACTGTCATTTTTTGCTCTGTCTTTAGTCACAGGTGTTTTACTTCTAATCAAAAACGTCCCCCCAATCTTCCCTTCTTTCTATAAACTTTCTACCTTCTTTTGCCCACACTTATTCTTACGTTCCTAAGTTAAGATAGAATTCTATAAAATTATTGTGAATAGCTCTCCTTCTTTGAGACAATTCTGATGATAATAATGTTTAAAACTGACTGCCACTTCTCAATCCCTTCCACTAAAACTTACAGCTCTATCTTGTCTCTTTTATATGAGATGATTTACACTATTTTATCTTTCTCTTCCCACTTCAGGTGCCATCTTCTTTTCTTTTTGGATACCATCTAATTATAATCAACTCACATCTACATCTTTTGTCTAATTCTCCAAATAATGATAAAGCTCTTAAGAATTACAAATATCATCTTCCCATGTAGGAATATCAGGATTTAAATGTTAGGGAATAACTTGTGTTTTCTCTTTTTATATTTACTTTTGTATGCATTTCATGAGTCTAGATTTTGAAAGTTACTATTTTTGTTCTTGTTCAGTTCTGGTTTTTGCATTAGGCAAGTTTGAAATTCCTATATTTCTTTAAGTATACATTTTCCTCCTTAAGCTTTATATTGTTTTCTTGATTTTAATCCCAGGTCTTTGCCTTCTAAAATATCAAAGTTTAAGCCTGCCAGTCTTTTAATATAGAAGCTACAAAATCCTGTGTAATCCTGATTGTGCCTTCACTACATTTGATTTTTCCCCTGGCTGCTTGAAATATTTTCTACTTGACCTAGGAACTCATGAATTTGTCTAAATTATTCCAGGAGTTTTCATTTTGGGACCTTTAAAAGAGAGAAGGAAGGAAACTACTTTGTCAAAGAATACCATAGATAATGAAATAATTTCAATATTAAACATATATGCACCATGTAGTGTATCATCCAAATTGCTAGAGAAGTTAAAAGAATTGAAAGAAGAATTAGATAACAAAACTGTTATAAGAAAGGTTTCAAATTTGTTCTATCCAAACTAGATAAATTAAATCATGAAATAAATAAGAAAGAAGTTTAATAGAATTTTAGAAAAGTTAGGCATGATAGACCTTTGGACAAGACTGAATGGACACAGAAAATATCATACTTTTTATTGGCAATAAAAGGAACATACATAAAAATTGACCATGTATTAGGGCATAAAAACCTCAAAATCAAATGCAGAAATGTAGAAATAAATGCTTCATTTTCAGATCATGTTGTAACAAAGATTATATGTAATAAATAACCAGGGAACAACAGAGCAAAACTTAATAGGAAAATAAATAATCTAATCCTAAAGAATGAATGGTTAAAATAACAAATCATAAACATAATCAAATATTTCATCTAAGAGAGTTACAATAATGAGACAATATGCCAAAATTTCTGGGATACAACTAAAGCAGTTTTAGGAGAATTTTTATATCTCTAAATACTTCAATAAAGGGAAAAGATAAGATCAATTAATTGGGCATGCAACTAATAAAAGCTAAAACAAGAACAAATTAAAAATCCTCAACTAAATACCAAATTTGAAATTCTGAAAACAAAATGGGAGATTAATAAAAATGAAAGTAAGAAAACCATTGAACAAAACTGACAGAGAGTTTTATAAAAAAAAAAAAAAAAAAACCAACAACAACAACAACAACAACAACAAAGTAAAACTTCAATTAATTTGATTTTTAAAAAGGAAAGAAAATCAAATTGCTAATATTTAAAATGAAAAGACTTAACTTTTTGCCAAAGAAGAAGAAATTAGAACAATAATTAGGAGCTATTTTGGCCAACTTTATGCCAATAGATCTGATAATTAAAGTGAAATGGATGAATACTTACAGGAATATAGATTTCTCAGATTAACAAAGGAGAAAATAAATCACTTAGATATTCCCATTTTAGCAAAATGAATTGAACAAGGATTGATCAGCTCCCTGCAAAAAGAAATCTCCAGCGCCAGATGCATTTATATGTGAATTCCACTAAACATTTAAAGAAAAATTAATTCCAATATTATGCAAATTATTTGGAAAACTAGGGAAAGGAGTCTTATCAAATTCTCTTTTTTTTTTTTTTTTTTTTTGGACACAGATATGGTGCTGATATCTAAACCAGATAAGATCAAAACAGAGAAAGATATTTATAAACTAACTTCACTAATGAATATTAATAAATAATATTAAATAAATATTAGCAAAGAAACAGCAATTTATCACTATTATACCACAACATGACCAAGTAGAATTTGTTCAGGGCTGATTCAATATTAGGAAGACTATTAGCATAAATGACTATATCAATAATCCAACAGAACCTATATAATTATTTCAATAGATTCAGAAACAACATTTGACAAACTCCAACACTCATTCTAATTAAAAATAGAGAATAGATGAATAAATGGAGTTTTCCTTAAAATGATCAATAGCATCCATTCAAAACCATCAGCATATGTAATGGGGATAAACTGGAAGCATTCCCAGTGAGATGAGGGGTAGCAAGGTTAGCCACTATTACCATTACTATTCAATATTTTATTAGAAATGTTAATTTTATCAATAAGAGGAAAACTAAATTAAAGAAATTAGAGTAACAAATGGGAAAACCAAATTATCAATTTTTGCAGATGATATGATGGTATACTTAAAGAATCCCAGAGAATAACCTAAAAACCAATAGAAGAATTCACAACTTTAGTAACTTTCAGTTTACAAAATAAATTAACAGTAATCATCAGCATTTTTATATATTACCAACAAAGTCCAGCAGCAAGAGGTGCAAAGAGAAATTAAATTTAAAATAATTTTAGATAATATAAAATATTTGGGAGTCTACCTGCCAAGAGAAAATTAGGCACTATATGCACACAACTGCAAAATACTTTCCATCCTAATAAAGTCAGATCTAACAATTGAAAGAATATCAATTTTTCATAAGTAATATGAATAAATATAATAAAAATGTTAATTCTTCCCAAATTAATCCACTGATTCAGTGCCATACCAATCAGTCTCCCAAGAAATCATTTTATAGAACAAGAAAAAAAATAATAACAAAGTATCTCAAAGAACAAAAAGTCAAGAATTTCAAAGGATTTAATGAAAAAAAAATGCAAATGAATGTGACCTAGTTGTACCAGATTTAAAACTATATTATAAAGCAGTGGTCAAAGACATCTGGTACTGGCTAAGGAATAGAGTACCTGATCAGTGCAATAGGTTAGGTTTATCAGACACAGTAATCAATGATTATAGAGGGCCACAAATAGTAGGGGAAATCTGGCTAAGGTATAAAAACCTTCAGCCCAGAGGGAACCTGCTGACAATGTCTGGTTTGGTTCCCCATTTCCCTTTGGTGCTTCTCATGCTTCCTGAGAAGTTGAGGACATGACCACCTGTGTTCTACTTGAAGCAAGGGATACTCACAGTAAAGTGGAATTTACATATCAATAACAGGGTGCTCATAGTTAGCACTTGCTCAGTGTGCTATGGTAATTTAATGCTACTACTATAGTTAGCACTTGGACAGTGTGATATGGTGGTGTAATTGTTCTCTAGTTGGCACATGCTCGGTGTTCTGAAGTGATGCAATCATACTAAGGTTATTTAGGGGCTGAGAGGACTTAAATTAAAGGGACTCCATCTTTGACGATCCTCATGAGTCTCCTACTTTCTTCATGCCTCCACTAAGACCAAGGACTTGGGCTGGTCCTGAGATACTCCAGAGAGCTAGTCCAAAGTTTTGGCAACCCAGAGTGGGGGCTCTAGAAAGCATAATATATTTTGGCACTCTAATTTGGGGGCACTAGAAAGGACACTACAAATGACTATACTAATCTAATGTTTGATAAACCCAAAGACCCAGCTTCCAGGATAAGAACTCAATATTTGAAAACAAAAAAATGCTGGGACAATTGGAAATAAGTATGGCAAAAATAGGAATTAATTCATACCTAATACCTTATATCAAGAAAAATTGAAATGGGTACATGATTTATACATGATTAGTGATATTATAAGCAAATGAGAAGTCTACTTCTCATATGAAAAGTGATATTATAAGCAAATAAATAAAGGATAGTCTACCTCTCAGATCTGTAGAGAAGGAGGAAGTTTATGGTCAAAGAAGAACTAGAGTACATTGTATAATGGAAAATGCATAATTTTGATTATATTAACTTTAAGTTAAAAAGTTTTGTACAAAGAAAGCCAATGAAGACAAGATTAGATGGGAATCAGTAAATTGTTTTTTTGTTTGTTTGTTTGTTTTTGTTGTTGTTGTTGTTTTGGTTTTGGTTTTGTTTTTTTGTTTTTGTTTTTGTTTTTGTTTTTTTTTTTTACAGGCAAGGGTTCTGATAAAGGTATTATTTCTAAAATATATAGAGAATTGATTGAAATTTATCAGAATCTAGCCATTCTCCAAATGGTAAATATTCAAAAAATATGATCAGACAAATTTCAGATAAAGAAATTAAAATCATTTCTAGTCATAGGGAATAATTATCTAAATTATCTAAATCACTTAATTGATGCAGATTAAGACAACCTCTACACACTGCTAAGATTGGCTGGGAGGACATGACAAGATAATGACAAATGTTGGAGGAAATGTGGGAAAACTGGGACACTAATACATTTTGGTGGCATTTTGAACTGATCCAATTATTCTGGAGAACAAAATAGAATTAGACCCCAAGGTCTATCAAACTGTACATATGCTTTGATCCAGCAGTTTCTTCATATTTGGGTTAATTTCAGAGAATCACATTGTGGAGAATTACAAAGGATTATAGAGACTATTGATGCCAAACTCTTTATTTTATAATTAGGAAATTTATGTAGAAGGATGAAATGACTTGGCCCCAGTCATGTTTCAATAAGTGGAAAACTTAAAATAGTAATTGAGGCTTTTAAATTCTGTACTTGGTGCTTTTAGCATTTCACTCCAATATTATATGTTATCAAACATTTACATATATTTTAAAATGAATCATTCCAGATGAATGGATGTCCATCAATTGGAGAATGGTTGGGTAAATTATGGTATATGAAGGTAATGGAATATTATTGCTCTGTAAGAAATGGCCAGTAGGAGGAATACAGAGAGGCTTGGAGAGACTTACATCAACTGATGCTGAGTGAAATGAATAGAACCAGAAGATTGCTTCACTTCAATGTTGTATGAAGATATATTCTGATGGAAGTGGATATCTTCAACATAAAAAAGATCCAACTCACTTTCAGTTGATCAATGATGGACAGAAATAACTACACCCAGAGAAGGAACACTGGTAAGTGAATGTAAATTGTTAGCACTACTGTCTATCTACCCAGGTTACTTATACCTTCCGAATCTAATACTTAATGTGCAACAAGAAAATGGTATTTACACACATATATTGTATCTGGGTTATATTGTAACATATGTAAAATGTATGGAATTGCCTGTCATCGGGGGGAGGGAGTAGAGGGAGGGAGGGGATAATTTGGAAAAATGAATACAAGGGATAATATTATTAAAAAAAATTACTCATGCATATATACCGTGGAAAAAAAAATTCTAAATAAAAAAAATAAATAAATAAAATGAATCATTCCAGAATTGTGTTCCTTGCTACAGTTGCATTAGTTTTGAAAGCAAATTTTATCAATTATAAATATCAATGAAAAATCTTGTTCATTGACACATAAAACTGTTAAATATTAAAGAGGTCTTACCATTTCTCAATGGTTATATAGCTGAATTTAAATCATTCTAATAATTAAACTATGACTTTCTGAGGTTATCTTAAATATTTATTTACAGCTATTTTCTTTTTTGTGTGTTAAAACAATATAAATCTATATAGTAACAACGCATCTAGGTGAAAGATGAGGAATCTGTCAGTTGTCCAGATGATGGCCAAATTATGATGGAGATTCACACGATCACTTAGCATTGTGGGAATTTTATGATAACTATTTTCATTTTAATTTTCCTTCTGTATAGTTTACATAAAAATCATTGCTGAAGTCTTTTTTCCCCCCTGAGGCTGGGGTTAAGTGAATTCAAGGCTGGTGCTCTATCCACTGTGCCACCTAGCTATGAAGTCTTTACATTAAATAATGTTAACAGTAAAGAGAAAAAAGTCATGAATCAATGTCATGGTTATACTTCTATCTAACTATTCATTTATCATTCACGTAACATTACTTGCCTTCAGTAAAAATATTAGTGTCCATGAATTATAATCTTAAATATGTTCCTATAATATAATGACAATAAAGCATCATGATGAACACTTGTTTCAAAATACTATAAAAATTCTAGTGATATTTTATTTACTAATTGTTCTTCCTTGAAGCAGTCATTAACTTTTCTTGTCCTTTGCCCATAAATTGAAGAGTAATGTTTTAGTGTTCCCAAATAAATTTAGTGTACTGCCAAAATCTCCATTTTAGGGCTGAGTTCCAAAATCAAGGAATGAAACAGCTGAGAGTTTTTCAAGTTGCCAGCTGAGGTGTCTGTGGGAATTCTGCCATAAATACAGTTCTGGCTCATAAGTTACAACAGGTCAGAGAGCTGGTAAATTTCTATAGTGAATTTTGGTATACAACAGAGATTTTAGCTGGGCCAGTGGTAAAATATATATCCATATTATATGGTAAGATGATTGAGAATGGATGTAAAAAAAAAAAAGAATTAGAGTTATAGTCCAAGGCAAGAATTCATGTCCCTTATATAAAAAAGGCATTTATAAATATTTACTGTATTAAATTATGGGGTCAAAGGAGAACTAAAGGCAGTACAAAGAGCTAACTGAATTGTTTTGTATTCAGGATAAGGAAGCTTTTATGGAGACATTTTGGGAGGAAGATGATGTGATTATTTTTGTGAGGAAAAAAAAAAAACAGCTCATCTTTGAATTCTTATGAATAGTACTAGCTCTGTCAAAACCCAAAGTTGACATTTAGCTTCAACTTCTGAAACATAAAATATAGCTTTCTTGTAGGGATACAAGTAGGGACTGGATAGGACTATATCTTAATATTTAAAAACTAATAATTTTCTGGATATAGCATATTGGGTATTTAAAATTAGAGCAGAAAATGTGTGGTAATTTCAAGTACATGCAATTCTTTATGGCACTGTAATAAAATGGTTAACAGTTGCACACCTTAACCACAGAAGAAAGGAAAAATAATAAAATTTTCTGTTAAAATTAAATAAACTTTTGATGTGAAGTATAATTTTGTATTGTTATAAGAAATGTGATCAGAATATTTCTCCCATTCATTGGCAGGTCTTAGATTCTGAAATTTATAAGTGAGAATCCATCTCTAATTTCTTACTTTTTTTTTTTTTTCCAAGCAATTGGGATTAAGTGACTTGCCCAGGGTCACACAGATAGGAAGCGTTAAGTGTCTTAAGACCAGATTTAAACTTGGTCCTCCTGACTTCAGGGCTGGTGCTCTATCCACTGAGCCACCTAACTGCCCCAATCCATTTCTAATTTCAAAAATCTGGAAATATATAAAATGAGACTATGAAAGTCAGCTATTGAAATTCAATTTATTATGTTATACATTCTTTTGTTTTTTTTAATAATAGTTTTTATTTACCATATATTTGCATGGGTAATTTTACAACATTGACAATTGCCAAACCATTTGTTCCAATTTTTCCCCTACTCCCCCCCAACGTGGTAGGTTGACTAATACATGTTAAATATGTTAGAGTATAAATTAAATATAATATATGTATACATGTCCAAACAGTTATTTTGCTGTATAAAAAGAATCGGACTTTGAAATAGTGTACATTTAGCCTGTGAAGGAAATAAAAAATGCAGGTGGACAAAAATAGAGGGATTGGGAATTCTATGTAGTGGTTCATATTCATCTCCCAGAGTTCTTTTGCTGGGTGTAGCTGGTTCAGTTCATTACTGCTCTATTGGACCTGATTTGGTTCATCTCATTGTTGGAGAGGGCCACATCCATCAGAATTGATCATCGTATAGTATTGTTGTTGAAGTATATAATGATCTTCTGGTCCTGATCATTTCACTCAGCATCAGTTCATGTAAGTCTCTCCAGGCCTTTCTGAAATCATCCTGTTTGTCATTTCTTACAGAACAATAATATTCCATAATATTCATATACCACAATTTATTTAGCCAATCTCCAATTGATGGGCATCCACGTAGTTTCCAGTTTCTGGCCACTACAAAGAGGGCTGCCACAAACATTCTTGCACATACAGGTCCCTTTCCCTTCTTTAAGATCTCTTTGGGATACAAACCCAGTAGCAACACTTGTGGATCAAAGGGTATCCACAGTTTGATAACTTTTTGAGCATAGATCTAAATTCCTCTCCAGAATGGTTGGATGTATTCACAGTTTCACCAACAATGTATCAGTGTCCCTGTTTTCCCACATCCCCTCCCCTCTCCAACATTGTGCATTACCTTTTCCTGTCATTCTTAACAATCTGACAGGTGTGTAGTGGTATCTCAGAGTTGTCTTAATTTGCATTTCTCTGATTATTAATGATTTGGAGCATCTCTTCATATTACTAGAAATAGTTTCAATTTCTTTATCCAAGAATTGTCTGTTCATATCCTTTGATTGCCTTGATTTCTTATATTAGAGTCAATTCTCTATATATTTTGGAAATGAGGCCTTTATCTGAACCTTTGACTGGAAAAATGTTTTCCCAGTTTATTGTTTCCCTTCTAATCTTATCTGTATTGATTTTGTTTGTACAAAAACTTTTCAATTTGATATAATCAAAGCTTTCTATTTTGTGATCAATAATGATCTCTAGTTCTTCTTTGGTCATGAAATCATTTCTGTTAGAGTCTTACTAAGTAGTAAGTCAGTACTTAACAATTCTCTAGTTCACACATTTGGTTCTGGCCTTTAAAGGGACTTTACCCCTTTGAACTTCTGAGGAGGAGTTTACATATGAAAAGGAGTTTATACAACCTTTAAAAGGATCAAGTTCATTGGTTGAAGTAATTTTCCCACAAGCCCTTGAGTTCTCACATGCCCATTCTCTGGGAAGATAAAAGAAGACAACATTGAGCAAGGAGTTAGTCTACTCTGGGACAGAGTTGGGATGGCACTCTGTAGGAAGAGAGAGTTGAGTCTGGGCCAGAGTTGGGATGGCGGCCTGGAGGAGGAGTCTGGATTGGGGAAGGACAAGAGCTGGAGGAAATTCAGAGCTCCCAAGAAACCTCACAGAGGAAAAAATTTTACACAGAAAAGAGATCTCCTCCCAGGGAAGGATTATAATTGAAGAGACAACTGGACCTTCACATTTTGGCGCCCAACGTGGGGCAAGGACTTTTGCTTATCTTGACAAGGACTGATTCTGAGCCCTTCAGAGGAGCTAGCCCGGACCTTAACACTCTTCCACAGGTCTGAGAGATAAATTATCTTATGTTCCTCTAATTTATTTATAATCTCAATCTTTATTCCTAGGTCATGAACCCATTTTGTATGTCATGTATTCTTAAAGTCACTTAGCCAATAACCACTAAATGATAATTTTTAAGTAGAGGACTAGTATTGAATCTTTCTATTATCAGAATAATCTCATTTTTCTTCCATGTAATAGCAAATATAATCAGCAGTTAGAACAATGTCATTGCTCTTGCTAATCTATTGTTTGGTAGAGTAGAGATTAACTCCACAAGTTGTCTTTGAGAATAAATCAACACAGCTGCATTCTTTCAGAGCCTGGAGTCAAAGTGTATAACACAAAAATCCATCTGCTCTGTTATGCTAAGATGATTTATATTAATAATTTATTAAACGTTCAAAATAACAATTAAAACTAAATCTTCAAGCCAACCAAATCCTATACCATTGTATTGCCCTCATACATTCAATTATTAATATATAATTCATTTTAATTATTTCTAAATATGGTGACTTTTGTTAAAAACAATAAAATGATAACATGTGTGTGTCTGATATATATATATGCACCTGTACATATGTTACAATTGTTCTCAATATTAGTAATAGCAACATGACCATCTGAAAGGCAGTATACTATAGGAAATAGATAACCAGTCTGGGAGTTAGAAAGATTTGAATTCAAATTGAACCTCTGTTATGTCCAACTCTGTGATTATGAGAATTGGTGAGTTGCCCCACACAGCTTATTAACTTAAAATAGATTGATAAAATAACTTTTTCACAAGAATGTTCTCTGCATGAATAAAATCATAGATTCAGACCAAAATTTACATACAGATACCCAAATATATGTATGTGTATTCATTATGGACAGGAATGTTTACATATGCATATGTTTATGCATATAAATATTATATGTAAAAACACATTGATGTCATAGCTTAAACAGTTCAATGAAAAGATTATCCCAAATCTTCAAATATGCTTTGTGGAAGTTAAAAGTCCCAAAGTCATCAAATACAATGTGCAACACTATACTAATCGAGATCCATAAACAAACTGTGTATAAACATATGACTGTGATGGTATATTATTATGCTATAAAAATGACAAGCAGGATGACTTCAGAAAAACCTGGAAAGACTCACATGAACTATATGCTAGATAGCCCAGTGGATAAAGCACTGACTCTAGAATCAAGAGGACCTGAGTCCTCCTTCAGACACTTAACACTACTATGTATGTGACCTTGGGCAAGTCACTTAACCCCAAGTGCCTTGGGAAAAAAGAAAAAAAAAAAAAAGAATCACATGAACTAATGCAAAGTAAAGTGAGCAGAATTAAGAGAATAGTAACATCAGTAACATACAGTTATAATAATATTATAAATGAAAAATTCCGAATATCTTAACCAGGGAATAAGGAGAGAATACAAATTTTGGGTGAAACATTTCCTCCATTTAAGGAAATTTATGTTCAAGTAAGTGAATGGCCCTCTAAAAATATAAGTATAATATCTTTACAGATTCAAGGAAATAAAGTAAAAGGTAATAAAAGATCTAGGGAAAGCTTCTGAAAGGAGATTTTATATAAGTTGAGCTCTAAAGAATTCTAAGATCAAACTCATAAAATGGAATTATGTTTCAGATGATTTAAACTACAGATGCCATTTCCAGGATATCATCATGTTTCTTCAGGGACAGTCTTGAAAACAGAATTTTCAAAGTTGCTTCCAATAGTGTTGCAAGAGAGAGTTGTTTTATTGTTTTTAGTTCAAAATTATAATATCTGTCAGTTTTACAATAAACAAAGAGAAGAGTAACAATTTTATTTACTCTTTCCACAAGCCTACAAACATAAGTGTTTGTATACTTGAAATAAGTTCTTAGAATTATGTCAAAGCCAAAATAATAGTAGGAAAATGACTTCCTCAAATTTAAATATAATCAAAAGTGAATCAGCTTTTCTTTTTTTTTCCCCAATAAATCTCTTTATTTTTAATACACAAAGTTTTATTAACCATGTTGGGAGAGAAAAATCAGAGCAAAAGGGAAAAAAAAAACATAAGAGATATAAAACAAACCAACAAAAAGAAGTGAGCATAGCATGTGTTAATTTACATTCCATCTCTTTAATTATTTTTTTTCTGAAAGCAGATGGCATTTTCTATCTTAAGTCTATTGAGGTTGCTTCGAATCCCTGAACCACTGGGAAGAAGCAAATCTTTCAGAGTTGATCATCATACATTCTTGATGTTATGTCATACAATATATCCCTGGTTCTGGTTGTTTCATTCAGCATCAATTCTTGTAAATTTTTCCAGGCCTTTCTACAATTAGCTTGATCATCCGTTTTTATAGAACAATAATAATTCATTATCATCATAGAGCACAACTTGTTCAGCCATTCCCCAATAGATAGGCATCCACTCCTTTTCCAATTTTTTGCTACCACAAAATTGTACATGTGGATCCTTTCCCCTTCTTTATGATTTATGTGGGTTACAGATCTAGTAATGGCACTATTGGATCAAAAGGTATGTATAATTTTATAGCTTTTTAGGCATAATTATACAATTCCAAATACTCCAGAATGCTTGGCTCATTTCACAACTTTACCAACAATGTATTAGTGTTACAGTTTTTCCACATTTCCTCCAAAATTTATCATTAACTTTTCCTGTCATCTTGGCCAATCTGACAAGTATGAAGTGATGCCTTAGAGTTGATTTAAATTGCATTTCTCTAATAAATAATGATTTAGTGCATTTTTTTATGTAACTATAGATGGCTTTCATTTTATCATCTGGAAATTGTCTCTTCAATATCTTTGGTCATTTATCAGTTGGGGAATGAGTTGTATTCTTATAAATTTGACACAGTTTTTTAATCTATTTTAGAAATGAAATTTTTATCATTAACACTGGCAATAAAGATTTTCCCCAGCTTTCTACTTGCCTTTTAATTTTGGTTCTCTGGTTTTGTTTGTACAAAACCTTTTTAATTTAATGTAATCAAAGTTCTCCATTTTGCTTTCCATAATGTTCTTTAGTTCTCCTTTGGTCACAAATTCTTCCCTTCTCCAAAGATCTGATACATAATTATTCCTTTTCCTTCTGATTTTTTTATTCTTTCATTCTTCTGGTCCAAATCATGTACCCATTTTGATCTTATTTTGCTATGGAGGTCTGAGATTAGGTCTGTCTATGATGAATTTCTAACATGTTCTTTTTCAGTTTTCCCTGCAATTTTTGACAAATAGTGAAGCCTTATTCCAGAAGCTGGAGTTTAGGAAGTTATCAAATATTAAATTACTATAGGTCTTGATTATTATGTCATGTGTGTATCTAATCTATTTCACTGAATCACCACTCTATTTCTAAGCCAGTACCTAGTGGTTTTGATGGGTGATGCTTTTTGATATAGTTTTAGTTTTGATATCATCCTTTGTATTTTTTTTTATCAATTCCTTTGATATTCTTGACTTTTTTGTTCCTCCAGAGAAATTATGCCATTATTTTTTTCTGGTTCTATAACATGTGTTAGCAGGTTGCTTGGTATAATACTGAACAAGTAGACCAATGTAGACAGAATTGTCATTTTTATTATATTAGCTTGGTCTACCCATAAACAATTCATATTTTGCCAATTGTTTACATCTAACTTTGTGTGAGAAATATTTTCTAATTGTATTGATGTAATTCTTGAGTTTGTCTTGGCAGGTAAACTCCCAAGCATATTATTTTTTCTACAATAATTTTAAATGGAATATCTCTTTCTATCTTTTGCTGATGGGTATTATTAATAATATTTTGAAATGAAGATTTATGTGTGTATATTTTATACCCTGCATCTTTGCTAAAACTGTTGTTTCTAGTGGATTTTTGGTTAATTTTCCAGGATTCTCTAAGTATATCATCATATCATCTGCAAAAAGTGATAGTTTTATTTCCCTAACCTGTTCTATTTCCTTGTTCTTTTCTTATTGTTAAAGCCAACATTTCTGGTACAATGCTGAATAATAGAGGTAATAGTGAGCATCCTTGTTCCCCCCCCCCCGATTTATTGGGAATGCATCCAGTTTTTCTTTATAAAAATAATGCTTGGTGTTACTTTTAGGTAGATGCTGCTTATTGTCTTAAGGAAAATTCCTTTAATTACTATGCTCCCTATTGTTTTGAATAGGAATGGATGCTATATTCTGTCAAAAGCTTTTTCTGCCTCTATTGAGATTATAATACGATTTTTATTGGTTTTGTCATTGATATGGTCAATTATGGAAATAGTTTTCATGATATTGAACCAGCCCTGCAATCCTGGTGTAAATAATAATTGAATAATTCCTGCTGATAAGTTAATACAATCTCTTTGCCAATAATTTATTTAAATTTTTTCCATCAGTATTCATTAGGGAAATCAGTCTGTAATTTTCGTGTTCTTTTTTTTTTTTTTGTAACTATTCATCTATTTCAGTTAGATTGTCAGACTTGCTGCATAGAATTGGACAAAATAGCTCTTAATTACTGCTTTAAGATCTTTGTAACTGGTGATTAACTTCATTCTTTTCATTTGTAATGCTGGTGATTTTTTTCTTTCCTTTTTTTTCTAATCAAACTGACAAAATATTTATCTATTTTATTGATTTTTTTCCCCTAAAACCAACTATTAGTTTTGTTTATTAATTCAATAGTTTTCTTAGTTTCTATTTTATTAAGTTCTTTGTATTTCAGAATTTCTAATTTGGTATTTAATTGGGGTTTTTCAAATTGTTCTTCTTCTAGCTTTTTTTTAGTTAGATGTATAATTCATTGATCTTTATCTATTTTATTCATGTAGCTATTTTGAGATATAAATTTCCCCTAAAGTTTTTCCTATACCCCATAGGTTTTAGGATATTGTTTCGTTTCTATTATTCCTTTGGATGAAATTATGGATTGTTACTGTGATTTGTTTTTTTACAACATCATTTTTAGAATTAAATTATTTGGTTTCCAATTGTTTTTTAGTCTATCATTCCCTGACTTTTACTGAATACAATATTTCTTACATTGTGGTCTTAAAAGTAAGCCTTTATTATTTTTGCCTTTCTACATTTTATTGTGAGTTTTTTATGCCCTAAAATATAGTCAGTTTTTGTGTAGGTGCAATGTGCTGATGAGAAAAAAGATGTATTTCTTTCTGCCCCTATTCAGTTTTCTTCAGGTGTCCATCATATATAGGTCTTCTTGGATTCTAATACTCTCACTAATTTCTTTCTTGTTTATTTTGTGGTTAGATTTGTCGATTATGACAGTTGAAGGCTGAGGTCCCCCACTGTAATGGTTTGTCTATTTCTTCATGTAACTGGCTTAAAATCTTCTCTAGGAATTAGACTAATTTCCCACAGGTGCATCCACATTTAATATTGTTACTACTTCATTGTTTACAATATCCTTTATCAAGATGTACTTTCTTCCCTTATCTCTTTTAATAATATCTAGTTTTATTTTTGCTTTATCTGAGATCAGAACTATTTTTTTTTACTTCAGCTAAAGTTTAATAAATTTTTATCCAGGCTTTTACCTTTACTCTCATTCTGTCTTTCTGTGTCAAATGTGTTTCTCATAAAGATTCTATTTTTAATCCACTCTGCTATTCCTTTCTGTTTCATGAGAGAATCCATCTCATTCAAATTCATAATTATGATTACCAGCTCTGTATTTCCTTCCACCCAGTTTTCTCCCCTGTATATACTTTTGTTCTCTCTTTCCACCCTGTTCTTAGTTGTGTTTTTTCCTCTTTCTCTGCCTTCTTCTTCATAGAATTAGAGAAATTTCTATGCTCAACTGAATGATTAGATTATTCCCTCTTAGAGGCCAGACTGATGAGAGCAAGCTTCAGAGAATGCTCATACTCCCTCCCTTCTTTCCCTTGACTGTAATAGTTCTTTGGCACCTCTTCATGTGAACTAATTGTTCCATTATATCTTCACTTTTTTTTCTTTTTCAAGTGCAGACCTTTTTCCATACTTTAATGTCTTTATTCTTTGATATCATATGAGTCCATTTACAGCTACCGCTTCAATCCATGTGATGCCCCCCTCTATCTAAATACAAAGACCAATACAGTTCTTAATAGTTACAGATACAACTTTCCCATCTAGGGATTTAAACAATTTAACCTTTAAATAATGTTTTCCCCTGTTTTCTTTTGTATGTTTATCTGAAGTCCTGTATTTATAGATTATATTTTCTGTTTATTTCTGGTTTTCTTAGTAGAAATGATTGAAAATCTATTTCATTAAAAATCCATTGCCTCCCTTGAAAGATGATGCTAAATTTCTCTGGGTAGATTATTCTTGGTTGTAAACCCTAGGTTTTTTGCCTTCTGAAATATCATATTCCAGGTCCTCTGATCATGTTTTTAGAAGTTTCCAGATCCTAGGTAATCCTGAATGTTGCTCCTTATTATTTGAATTGTTTTTGTCTGGCAGCTTACTGTATTTTTTCTTTAAGATTATATTTTTTGAAGTTTTGCAAAGATACTCCTTGGGTTTTTATTGTGGAATCTTGTTAAGGTAAATCAATGGATTCTTTCCATTATCATTTCCTCCTCTGTTTCTAGAATATCAGGGTAGTTTTTCTTAATGATCTCTTGAAGACTGAAATCCAGACTCTTCTTTTGGTCTTGGACTTAAGGTAGATAAATAGTTGTAAAATTGTCTCTTCTGCATCTATTTTCCAGGTCAGCTGTTTTTTTTTTTTTTTTCATTAAGGTATTTCACATGTTCTTCAATTTTTTTCTTCTTTTTAGTATATTTTTTTGTTTGTTTTTTTGATTTTTGTTTTTTTTGGTGGGGGATTGATTCTTGCTGTCTTAGAGTCATTAGATTCCATTTACCTTGATCTATTTTTTAATGTGTATTTTCTTCAGTTAGTTTTTGTATCTTTTTCCATTTGATTTTTCTACCTTTTCAGTTGTTTTCTTCAGAAAATTTTTCCTTCCTTTTCCAAGCTGTTGACTCTCTTGTTTCAAAAGAAAATCTTCTAACATTATGTCCAAATCTGAATTCTGAAATTGTAATTCAATGGAGAAGATTTAGTAATTGTATAATACTAGGCATAATATATGAGACACCCTAATTACATACTTGCTCAAAATATATAACACACTAGCACATCATCTTGTCTGAGTAACTATCATTAAACATATTCCATTACTTTCAATTGTTTTATTATTTAAATATTATAAAAAACTTATTTTCATCTATATATAAGTAGTTTTCTTTAAAGAGAATGAAACATAGGACAAGTAAGTTGGTATTAGGGAAAATTCTAAAGGCTATAGAATACAAAAGCTCTGGTGAATAGAATGTAAATTTGGCACAATTAAAGTCAATCTCCATAAAGAAGTAAGTGGAACACAAATTTGGGTTGAGTATTTAAAACCCATTTCATCTACATAATGATTCTGGTTACTAACATTTTTGGTATTTGTCTATGAGGCTCTGTGAAATTCTATACTGAAAAATTCAATTGGATATGTACAACAGTATGTTAGGTTTGGCATTGTCAATGATGAAAGGTACCAAAACATTTCTATAAAATTAGAAGAAAAATTTGTAGTATCTCTTAGAAAATTTTAATTCTATTTTGTTTTCAAATAAAATGTATTTTAGCAGGAGGATTCTGGTAAGATGGCAGAGTAGGTTGATAAATTTCAAGGTATTCAGGGGAACCTTGACTGGTGAAAAATCAAGACTTGGGACAGAACAGAACTTTACCAAAGTGAATTGCAAGCATCTTCTGGCTGGTTCCACATAGAGACTATATGGGGAGTTTGGGGGCTGGCTGGATGTGACTGGAACTGTGACAAGTGCCTCAAAAGCTTTCCTTTCACCTCATGGATTGATTGTAGAGGCAGGATCTATGTCTGGGAAGACTGGAGTGGCCTTAGCTGGTTGGAAACATAGGGCTGATCTATGCTGTGGAGATGTGGCCCAGAGGGAAAAGGAGCCACTGTCCAGTGAGTTTGAAGACAGGAGAAAAGGAGGGAGGATGCTATTGGCTGTGGGTATTTGCAAGGAGGGGATTCTTGGTTTGGGTTTCCTGGTCAGAGGGGAGAGCCAAGGTGAAGTGAGGGGCTCCTTCTTCCAACCACCTGAGGATTAGAAGTGCTTGTACTAATACCTCTTATTTAAATAATGAACTGACAAACAAGAAAGAATCCCACCAGAGAAATATAGTATGGGAACAGGGAAGACTGGGTTCATTTTCATAGGAGTACATGAATTAAAAAAAAAAAAAAAAAAAAAAAAAAAAAAAAAAAAAAACACCTTCTATCCCAAAGAGTAATGTGAAGTGGCTCCCTGCCCAGAATTTTTAGAAATCAAAAAATCATTTAAGAATTAAATGAGAGACATTGAGAAAAAGCTAAAAAAAATCCAAGAACAAACAAGATTATGCTAGAAAAATTAATCAACTAGAAAAGGTGATACAGAATCTCCAAGGTCAAAATAACTCTTTGAAAATTAGAATTGGGAAAGAGGAAACCAGTAAAGCTATGAAGGCCAAGAAATAACAAAAGATATTATAAAGAATGAAAAAATAGAACTGAATGTGAAACATAAGAAAAATGACAGATCTGGAGAACAGATGAAGAAGAGAAAATATTAGAATAATTAGATTGCCTGACCAAACAAAGGACCTTGATACAATAATGCAAAAAAATAATCTGAGAAAAATTGTTATGGAGTGATAGAACAGAAGGATGAAATATTAATAGAAAAAATCTACCAATTGCCACCTCATAAAGGTCCTTTGTAGAAAACCCATAATAACATTATTGCCAAATTTCAAAAACTCCAGATCAAAGGTATATTTTGCAAGAAACAAGAAAAAAACAATTAAAATACACTGCAGCTACAATTATAATTGTACAGGATTTATCAGCAGTCTCACTTAAAGATTGAAGGTCCTGAAATTATCTACTGATAATGAAAGAGCTAGGTCTGTGGCCAAAAACATCAAATGCCACAGACTTATCTATATTATTGAACAAGAAAAACAGAGATTAAAATATATTTTAGCCTAATAGTAAAATTGAAGTAAAGATTCATAATAAAATAGAAATCCATGCTCAATCTCTTTATGGAATATAGTCTTGAAGTATCTGGGATTAATGAATAATTAATCTTTCTGAATAAACATATCCTATTGAAGAATGTTGATAACATGAAAATTAGATGACACATTGCTTATAATGAATACACAGCAACATCAATAGTGTTTTATGATTGTTCCTTCAAGGCTGAACAATAGGTGAATGTTTTTATTTCAGGATGCATATCCTTCTTGACTACTGTTTTACTGCAGTTGGCTCTACTTTGCTAACAGAAGGTCTCTTTCTTGTTCTTTATTACTTCTGCTACTGTATTGTTACTGCTCTTCTTTCTTTTCTATTATTTCCTGACTTTCACTTAACAATACAGTTATTTTTGTGGTTTTTATTCCATGGCTGTCAGAAAATACTTTCCCTGATCAAATCAATAATCCGAGTGTATCAGGTATTAAATTTTTAGGCCTCTTTCATTATTTTCATTACAGTTTAATTTTTTTTCTACATTAATGGTAAATCTTTCTTTCTTCTTTGCCTTTCTTTAACATTGTGGTAGTCAGCTACTTACTGATGGAAACAGAATATGATATGCTACAAAAACAACTATAGAAATAATTTCCTTGTGAGTATGAGAGGTTACATAAGGAAGTCCTATTTTTTAAAAAATAAGTACAAGTTCTATTCTGATAAATTATCTTCACTAAAACTTTTTTTATATCTGTCTATATGGCTACATATCTATCTTTAGAAATACTCATGTATGTATATATGTAATATATGTTTATATGTGTATGAATGTAATCACACATGTGGAAGTTCCTTCCAACTCCAACATTTTCTTATTTTGTGAATACATCAAAATTTTATTTTTATTTTTAAGAATAGCTTTGTTATTTTCAAAATGCATACAAAGATAGTTTTCAACATTTACCCATGCAAAATCTTGTGTTCCAAATTTTTTTCCTCCTTTCCCTCCATCCCCATTACTAGACAGCAAACAATTCAATATCTGTTAAATAAGTAAATTCTACACATATTTCATCAGTTATGCTATGCAAGAAAAATCCAGTGAAAAGGGGAAAAATGCAAGAGAAAAAAAACAAACAAGCAAACAACAACAAAAAGGTGAAAATACTATTCTGTGATCCACATTCTGTCCCCACAGGCCTCTTTCTGGATGCAGATGGCTCTCTCCATTACAAGTCTATTGGAATTGGCCTAAATCACCTCATTGTTAAAAAGAGCTACATCCATCAGAGTAGTACATCAGCATTTTATATCTGTCTGAGCACCAATGTTTTGGCAACAAGATTAAAAATTCTCCTGTGGTTATTAATGCATCATAGTCTAGCATAATCAGCCAACTTCATTGCACTTCCATAAAAATGTATATTGATTCTCTTGCTTAAAACATTTTATTTCTAACCCTATAATGAAAGAAGGGAGAAAAAGAATAAGGGGGTTATCACCTGGGTTCAGTCCAGTCTTCCCTGGTTTGGTATTATAAAGTAAAAAGTCCAGGAAATTATAGGTTATCTGACCCAACTCCAAGAACCTTTTCTCCTTGTTCAGTGATAATTGGAGTGATTCCTTCAATCTCAGCTGAATAACATTGGCCCAAGCGCAGCCAGAGAAGTCTTTATATCTCTAGGTACTAAAGCCACTACCACAATAAAATAAGGATAGGCTTATTCCGTCTGCTTTCCCAACATTTATTTTTTCTTATTGCTTAAATTTCTCCTTGTATCATTCTGCCCTTCCAGTGAATCACTACATATATATATATATATACATATATGTATATGTATATATATGTATATATGTATATATGTATATATATGTATATATGTATATATATGTATATATGTATATATATGTATATATGTATATGTTAAGAAAAAAATAAAAGAAAGTAACAGGTACATCATGTTGGCTCAAATTACAAAAGGGAAACTATTTTCATTGGAAAAGGATACTTTCAAGTATAAAAACTTGGAAAGAAAAAAAAACAAAACATGATTTCAATTAAGACAAAGAGAATTAATCAAATCGAGAAATTGATGTGGCTGCCTAGAGAACTCATTTACCAAGTTCTTTTTATAAAAGACACTCAAAAGATGGAAACAAGGGCAAGCATAACAATAAAAGCTGCAATATAGTACAGGCCTATAAAAAGATATCAGGAATGCTAATGTCCAGGGAAATAAGAAATTTGAGATGAATGGTGAGAGATGTTTAATAATATTCAAGGAAAGAAAAAGTTCGAGGACTAGATCAAATGGATTTGAATAGAACAATGATAAAGAGAGTTACTGTTGTACTACTACTCTCTCTACTAAGAAAGATTCTTTCTATATTGATAAATTGAAATAAAAACTCATTAATAGTGAAGTGAGATAAGTAAAGGTCTTGTAATGGGAGCTTGGTGTGTTCAATGGATTCAAGTAATCAGCCTCAGAAGATGCAGAATAAAGTGTGCTGAAAGTACTTTTTAAGGAAACACTTGTGGACCTTTGAAAAATCAAGAAAATATAAGGTGTTCCACAGGGATGTGGCTAGATCTATTATTGGCATTGATGAATCAAAGAGGATGAGTAATTGTATAACCTATACAGAATTCCAAATTGAACTGTAGAATATGTTCACAATTTTACAATTCCACTAGCAGTGCATCAGTGTCCTTATTTTCCAACACTACTCTGGCATTTGTTATTTTCCTTTCCTATTGTATAAACCAATCTTTAGGAGGTGAGGTGCTACATCAGAGTTTTAATTTGTATTTCTCTAATGAATAGTAATTTATGACCTTTTTCATGTCACTATTGATAATTATGATTTTTTTCTAAAAATTCTCTCCATATCTTTTGACCACTTATCAAATGGGTAATGACATATTGTTTACACATTTATTAATTTTTAAAAGATATTTGAGAAATCAGGTATTTACCAGAAAACCCTGCTATAAATCTATTTTCCACTTTCCAATTTTCTTTCTAATTTTGGCTGCATTAGTTTTGCTTATGGAAAAAGCATTTTTAGTTTAATATGATCACAATTATTCATTTTACTTTCTATTATCCTCTCTATTTCTTACTTTTTCATTAAAGCTTGTTAGTTTCAAAACATATGCAAGAAAAATTTTTTCAATATTGACCCTTGCAAAACCTTGAGTTCCAATTCCCCCCTTCCCTAACCTCCTCCCCTAGATGTCAAGTAATCTAATATATGTTAAACCTGGTAAAAATATATATATATATATATATATATATATATATATATATATATATATATATATATATATATATGTGTGTGTGTGTGTGTGTGTGTGTGTGTGTGTGTGTGTGTGTGTGTGTGTGTGTAAATCCAATATAGGCAAACATATTTATACAATTATCTTGCTGCACAAGAAAAGTCAGAACGAAAGGAAAAAGAAATGAGAAAGAGGGAATGGAGCCAAGAAGATGGAGAGGATTCTTTCTGATCTCTTCCCATGACGCTCAGACTAATTAGCAAATCCAGCCTTTGAATTAGTTCTGGACTGGCAGAACCCACAAATATTGGGAGTGTAACAAATTACCAGCAGAACATGATTTCAAAGATATCCAGAAAAGATTTGTTTCAATCAGGCACAGAGGGAGGCAGGCCAAATGCCAGCAGGCTGAGCACAGATGCCAGTGCAAGTCCCTGCGTGGTTTGGGGTCCAAGTGCTGGAAAATCAATGGGGAGGAAACTACAGTAGTGTTGACTATTCTGCCCTGGTTAAAAACCAGTAGATAAGCAGAGAAGTTATAAAAATCTAACACAAGCACAAAAAATTAAATAGTGAACCCCAAAATGCTGGAATTTCACAGGATCTGGCCATGCTCACCCAGCACCAGAAGTCAGTCAGCACTGTCTCATTGTAGCCACTGCTGCTTGTAGAGGAAGCTTGGACAATCTCTCTTGCACTAAAAACAGATCTTAACTAAAAAACAAAACAAAACAAAACAAAACAAAACAAAACAAAAACAAAAACAAAAACAAAACAAACAAACAAACAAAAAACCTCTGAGCACAGATAGTTTTTATGGTGAAAGAGAAGAATAGATGTCAAAACTTAAGGAAAGTAAAAGCAGATTGCCTCTAGGTGAAGCCCCAAAGGATAATATATATATTGGCCCCCATCACACAAGGCTCTCCTAGAAGAAAATAAAAAGGATCTTAAAAGAGAGTTAGAAGAAAAATGGAAAAGGAAATAATAACTTTGCAAGGAAACACAGAAACTATATGAAGAAAATTCATCACACAATAGACTTAGTGAAATGGAAAAAGCATATAACTCCTTGAAAAATAGATTTGACAAAATGGAAAAAGGAAACAACACCCTGAAAAACAGAATTTTTTTTTTGTGTGTGTGAATATCATTTTCTTGTTGTACAAGAAACTTTAGATTCCGAAGGTACATGTAACCTGGGCAGACAGATATTAGTGCTAACAATTTACATTCACTTCCCAGTGTTTCTTCTCTGGGTGTAGCTACCTCTGTCCATCATTGATCAACTGGAAGTGAATTGGTTTTTCTTTATGTTGAAGATTTCCACTTCCATCAGAATACATCCTCATACAGTATTGTTGTTGAAGTGTACAGTGATCTTCTGGTTCTGCTCATTTCACTCAGCATCAGTTGATTAAGTCTCTTTCCGCTCTTTAGTATTTCTTTGGGATATAAGCCCAGTAGTAGCGCTGCTGGGTCAAAGGGTATGCAGTTTGATAACTTTTTGGGCATAATTCCAGATTGCTCTCCAGAATGGCTGGATTCTTTCGCAACTCCACCAGCAATCTATTAGTGTCCCAGTTTCCCCACATCCCCTCCAGCATTCATCATTATTTGTTCCTGTCATCTTAGCCAATCTGACAGGTGTGTAGTGGTATCTCAGAGTTGTCTTGATTTGCATTTCTCTGATCAATAGTGATTTGGAACACTCTTTCATGTGAGTGGATATAGTTTCAATTTCTTCCTCTGAGAATTGTCTGTTCATATCCTTTGACCATTTATCAATTGGAGAATGGTTCGGTTTCTTATAAATTAGTGTCAGTTCTCTATATATTTTGGAAATGAGACCTTTGTCAGAACCTTTGTTTTTAAAAATATTTTCCCAATTTGTTACTTCCCTTCTAATCTTGTTTGCATTAGTATTATTTGTACAGAAACTTTTTAGTTTGATGTAATCAAAATCTTCTATTTTGTGATCAATAATGATCTCTAGTTCTCCTCTGGTCATAAATTCCTTCCTCCTCCACAAGTCTGAGAGGTAGATTATCCTCTGCTCCTCTAATCTATTTATTATCTCCCTCTTTATGCCTAAATCATGGACCCATTTTGATCTTAACTTTGTATGTGGTGTTAAGTGGGGATCCATATCTAATTTCTGCCATACTAATTTCCAGTTTTCCCAACAGTTTTTTCCAAATAATGAATTTTTATCCCTAATGTTGGTATCTTTGGGTTTGTCAAAGATTAGGTTGCTATATATGTACCCTTTTTTGTCCTTTGTATCTAATCTGTTCCACTGATCTACCGGTCTATTTCTTAGCCAATACCAAATGGTTTTGGTGACTGCTGCTATATGATATAGCTTTAGATCAGGTACACTTAGACCACCTTCCTCTGAGTTTTTTTTTTTTTTTTCATTAGTTCCCTTGCAATTCTCAACTTTTTGGTGTTCCATATGAATTCTGTTGTTAATTTTTATAGGTCATTAAAATAATTTCTTGGGAGTCTGATTGGTATAGCACTAAATAAAGAGATTAGTTTGGGGAGTATTGTCATCTGTATTATATTTGCTCGGCCTATCCAAGAGCACTGAATGTCTTTCCAATTATTTAAATCTGACTTTATTTTTGTGGCAAGAGTTTTGTAATTTTTCTCATATAATTCCTGACTTTTCTTTGATAGATGGATTCCCAAATACTTTATACTCTCAACATTTGTTTGGAATGGAATTTCTCTTTGTAACTCTTGCTGTTTCATGTTGTTAGTGATATATAAAAATGCCGAGGATTTATGTGGATTTATTTTGTATCCTGCCACTTTGCTGAAATTTTGAATTATTTCTAGTAGCTTTTTAGCAGAGTCTTTGGGGTTCTCTAAGTATACCATCATGTCATCTGCAAAGAGTGATGGTTTGATTTCCTCATTTCCTACTCTAATTCCTTGAATCTCTTTCTTGGCTCTTATTGCCGAGGCTAGCATTTCTAGTACTATATTGAATAGTAATGGTGATAGTGGGCAAACTTGTTTCACTCCTGATCTTACTGGGAAAGGTTGTAGTTTATTTCTATTGCATATTATGCTTACTGAAGGTCTTAAATATATGCTCCTGATTATTCTAAGGAATAGTCCATTTATTCCAATACTCTCAAGAGTTTTTAGTAGGAATGGATGTTGGATTTTGTCAAATGCTTTTTCTGCATCTATTGAGATGATCATATGGTTCTTATTAATTTGATTATTAATATGGCCAATTATATTAATAGTTTTCCTAATATTAAACCAGCCCTGCATTCCTGGAATAAATCCTACTTGATCATAGTGTATTATCCTAGAGATGATTTTCTGAAGTCTTTTTGCTAATATCTTATTTAAGATTTTAGCATCAATATTCATTAAGGAGATTGGTCTATAATTTTCTTTCTCAGTTTTCAATCTACCTGGTTTAGGTATCAGTACCATGTCTGTGTCATAAAAGGAGTTTGGTAGGACTCCTTCATCCCCTATTTTTTCAAATAATTTATATAACATTGGGGCTAATTGTTCTTTAAATGTTTGGTAGAATTCACATGTGAATCCATCTGGTCCAGGGGATTTTTTCCTGGGTAGTTGATTAATAGCTTCTATTTCTTTTTCTGAAATGGGACTATTTAAGCAATTTATCTCCTCCTCTGTTAATCTAGGGAGCCTATATTTTTGGAGGAAGTCATCCATTTCACTTAAGTTATGAAATTTATTGGCATAAAGTTGGGGCAAAGTAACTCCTTATCATTTCTCTAATTTCCTCTTCATTGGTGGAAAGATCCCCCTTTTCATTTGTAGGACTATCAATTTGATTTTCCTCTTTCTTTTTTTTTGATCAAATTTACCAAAGGTTTATCTATTTTATTGGCTTTTTCATAAAACCAACTCTTGGTTTTATTTATTAATTCAATGGTTTTTTTTACTTTCAATATTATTGATTTCTCCTTTTAATTTTTGTATTTCAAGTTTGATTTTTGGTTGGGGGTTTATAATTTGGTCTTTTTCTAGCCTTTTAAGTTGTAAGCCCAACTCGTTAATCTTCTCTTTCTCTATTTTCTGCAAATAAGCCTCTAAAGATATAAAATTTCCCCTTATTACTGCTTTAGCTGCATCCCAAAGATTTTGGTATGATGTCTCATCATTGTCATTATCTTGGGTGAAATTGTTAATTGTTTCTATAATTTGCTCTTTCACCCAGTCATTCTTTAAGATGAGATTATTCAGTTTCCAATTACTTTTTGGTCTATTTACCCCTAACTTTTTACTGAATGTAGCTTTTATTGCATTGTGATCTGAGAAGAAGGCATTTATTATTTCTGCCTTCCTACATTTAATTTTGAGATCTTTATGTCCTAATATATGGTCTATTTTTTATAGGATCCATGAACTGCTGAGAAGAAAGTATGCTCCTTTCTATTGCCATTCAGTTTTCTCCAAAGGTCTATCATACCTAGTTTTTCTAATGTTGTCTTTACTTTTTTAATTTCTTTCTTGTTTGTTTTGTGGTTTGATTTGTCTAAATCTGAGATTGCAAGGTTGAGATCTCCCATTATTATAGTTTTACTGTCTATTTCTTCTTGCAATTCTCTTAACTTTTCCTTTAGAAAGTTAGATGCTATACCATTTGGTGCATATATGTTTAGTATTGATATGGCTTCATTATTTATGCTACCTTTCAGCAGGATATAGTTTCCTTCCTTATCTTTTTTAACGAGATCTACTTCTGCTTTTGCTTGATCTGAGATAAGGATAGCTACCCCTGCTTTTTTGGCTTTACCTGAAGCATAATAGGCTCTGTTCCAACCTTTTACCTTTACTCTGTATGTATCTCCCTGCTTTAAGTGTGTTTCCTGTAGACAAAATATTGTAGGGTTCTGCTTTTTGATCCAATCTGCTATCCATCTCCGTTTGATGGGATCGTTCATCCCATTTATATTTACAGTTAAAATTACTAATTCTGTATTTCCTGCCATCATATTATCCCCAGATTATGCTTTTTCCCTTGACCCCCCTGATCCCTCTCCCTGATATTTAATTTACAGACCCCCCTTGTGACGTGCAACCCTCCCTTTTTTTTTTAGTATCCCTCCCCCCTCCCTCCAAGTCCCTTCACTTATTCTCCTTTTCCTTTTCCCTTTTTCTCTCCCCCCTTTTAATGAGGTGAGAGAAAATTCTCTGAAAAACAAATATGTTAATTATTTACTCTTTGAGCCTCTTCTGATGAGAGTAAGATTCACACAATGATTCTCCCCCTCACTAAGTTCCCTCAGATATGGTGTATTTTCTATGCCTCTTCCTGGGATGTAGTTTCCCTCTTTTTATCACTCCTTCCCCTTTTTCTGAACCGACCTCCTTCCCTTTACTACACCCCCCTTTTTTTCTTTTATATCAGTAAAATCAAATTATCCTTGAGTACTTTTTATATACCCACAACAGAGTTACAGTTCTGAAGGCTTCTGTGTAGCTTTTTCTGTTTCTCTTCAGTCTTGTGGATGTAGATCAAATTTTTTGTTTAAGTCTGGTTTTCTTCTTAGAAACATATAGAATTCCTCTGTTTCATTGAATGACCATCTTCTTCCATGGAAAAAGATGCTAAACTTAGCTGGGTAGTTCATTCTTGGTTGCAGTCCTTGATCTTTTGCCTTTTGGAATATCAGGTTCCAGGCCCTTCTATCTTTTAATGTGGAGGCAGCCAGATCTTGGGTGACCCTTATTGTGGCACCTTGGTATTTAAATTGTTTTTTTTCTAGCTGCTTGCAGGATTTTCTCCTTTGTGTGGTAATTCTGCAGCTTAGCCACTATATTCCATGGTGTTCTTTTTTTAGGGTCTATTTCAGAAGGAGTTCAATGAATTCTTTCCACATCTACTTTCCCTTCTGTTTCTATTATCTCTGGACAGTTCTCTTTGATAATTTCCTGTAAAATAGAATCTAGGCTCTTTTTTTGGTCATAGTTTTCTGGAAGTCCAATGATCCGCAGGTTATCTCTCCTAGATCTATTTTCCAGGTCTGTAGATTTTCCCAGTAAGTATTTGACGTTGTTCTCCAGCTTCTCTTTTTTTTTTTGTTTTGTTTGACTGATTCTTGGGTTCTCTGTGTATCATTCATTTCTATTTGTTCCATCCTGAATTTTAAGGAGTTATTTTCTTCTTTCACGGTTTTTAGTTCTTTTTGTAAATGCCCAATTTTCATTTTTAAATGAATTATTTTTCTCTATTGAATTTTTTTCCATTTCCCTAATTTTTTTTTGAGAATTATTTTCTTTTTCCAATTCAGAAATTCTATTTTCTTGAGACTTTTTTATTTTTTCCAATTCAGAAATCCTACTTTCCTGTATTTTTTTAACCTTTTCTAATTCATAAATTTTGTTTCCCTGCATCTCCTGTGAATTCTTTATTTTTTCCAACTCCAATTTCAGGACGTTGTTGTTCTCTATCATCGCTTCCCTTTCCTTTCCCCATTTTTCTTCAAACAATCTTAACTTTTTAATAGTCTCTTCTAGCAGAGAGTTATGTGATGGGGGGCAGGAATCGTTCCCCTTTAGGTTTTTATCTGCTGTCTCTCTGCTGTTAACTTCCTCGGGGTTGGATACCCGCTCTTTCTCTGTGTAGAAGGAATCTATGGTTTTTTTTGGCTTTTTTGCTCATATTTAAAAAATCTTTTGGGGTCTGTCCCTGGGGTAGGAAATTATTTATATACTTCTTTACCAGCTTCCTCCCAGACCAGATGGATGCAGCGGCTCCTGTGCCTGAGCTAAGATAGAGCTCTGGGAGAGAGTTCCCCACACCCTCCCTGGAAGTGCCTCAGAGGTGATTAGCACTGCTGTGCCCCGAGGGCGCTGTGTTTTAGCGGCTTCCCTGAGGTTGAGACTGATACGTAAAGGCAGCACAAAGCCCATCCTATGCTTCCTGGTGGTGTGTGGATGTCTGCAGCAGGTGACGTGAAAAGCCCCTGTGCTCAAACTGGAAGTGTCTGCCAGAAACCGCGGTCCCTAGTTCAAAGGTTCCCCTTCTCTGGGACTTCCTGGAGCTGAGTTCCACTCCCTCCAGCTAAACTAGGCAGTGTGTGTTGCCTTGGGCCGTATCCACCCACTTGTCAATCTCTTAACTATTCTCAGGTGGTAGCTGAAGCTACACCCCCTGGTGCCGAGATCTGCTGAGTCACCTCCAGGATGCAGGGAAAATCTAATCTATCTGAGTTTTTAAGGTATTTTAGCTTTCTCTTCTGAATTGCTAAATAATTAGCAGAGAAGAGTTAATAGCCTGTGCCAGATTCCTTTATCTCAGTGGCTTCTCTGACCCCAGAGCCCTTCCCAGTGCGATCGGCAGAGTATGCTAGCACCCAGCCGTCTGTGCTGGCCTCTCTTCTTCCTCCCCTGGGAACTGACCTTTTCTGTTGAAACTCCAGATTCTCTTCAGTTGGTAAGTCGTGCTTCCAGTCCTTGTGGTATCTATCAGTCCTGGGCTTATTCTGAGGCTTAATTTATCTAATTGGTTGTGAGGGAGTGAGGACGTTCACAGATTTGTGTGTTTCTTCTCCGCCATCTTGGCTCCGCCTAATCTGAAAAACAGAATTTGTGAAAGGAAAAATATAAGAACTCCCTAAAAAAAACAGAATTTGTGAAATGGGAAAAATCCATAGAACAAAACAACCCATTTGAAAATTCAAAATTTTCAGTTGGGCAAATAAAAAAAAAAAGAACTAAAAAAAGTAAAGATAATAATAATACACTAAAAATAAGAACTGAACAAAAGGAAATGAATGACTCAATGAGACATCAAGAATCAGTCAAGCAAAACCAAAAAAATGAAAAAGTAGAAGAAAATGTAAAATTCTTACTTGAGAAAACAACTGATCATGATGACAACCATGATGAAAAAAAAGATCCTAGATATTATTTTTCAGGAAATCATCAAAGAGGAATGCCCTGATATCTTAGTATCAGAAGGCAAAATAGCTATTGAAATAATTCACCAAGGGATAGCTAGGTGGCACAATTGATAAAGCATAACCCCTGCAGTTAGGAGAACCTGAGTTCAAATCTGGTCTCTGACGCTTAACACTTCCTAGGTGTGTGACCATGGGAAACTCATTTAACCCCAATTGCCTCAACAATAACAAAAAAGAAACAGAAAGAAAAGAAAGAAAGAAAGAATTCACTGAACACCTCCTGAAAGAGACTCCAAAATTAAAACTCATAGGAATATTGTGGCTAAATTTCAGAATTATTGTACCAAAGCTGCCAAAAAGAAATAATTCAAATACTAAGGAGCTACAATAAGGATTACTCAGGACCTAGCAGCTTTTACCTTAAAGAATCAAAGGGCCTGGCATCTAATATTCCTGAAAAGCAAAGGAATTTGGAATACAGCTAAGAATAAACTACCCCATTGAACTGAACATTTTCCCTCAGGGAAGAAAATAGACATTCAGCAAACAGGTGCATTCAATTTTTCTCTGATGAAAAAACCATAGCTGTACAAAAAATCGACCTCTAAATATAAAACTCAAGAGAAACATAAAAAGTATTTTATTACTATTACATCTGATGTTCGCTAAAAGGTTTAAATAGATGCTATTGAACATTTTAAGGAAAACTCCACCTATTCCTATATTTTCTAATTTTTTTTAATATGAGTGGGTGTTAGATTTTGTCAAATGTTTTTTTTTTTCCTGCATCTATTGAGAGAATCATAGGATTTTTTGATAATTTGGTTATTGATATTGTTAATTATGCTAGTAGTTTTTCCAGTATTAAGTTAGCCCTTCATTGCTGGTATAAATCCTACTTGGTCATGTGTATTATTCTGGGTATAAATTGCTGTAATCTCTTTGCTATATTTTATTTAAGATTTTTTGCATCAATATCCATTAGGGATATTGGTCTATACTTTTCTTTCCCTTCTTTCACCCTATCTAGTTTAGGTTTCAACACCATATCTGTATCATAAAAGAAATTTTGTAGGACTCCTTCTTTCTTTATTTTTTTTTATACTTTGCATAGTATTAGACTTAATTGTTCTTTAAATGTTTGATAGAATTCACATGTAAATCCATCTGGTCCTGGAGATTTTCTCTTAGGAAATTGATTAATAGCTTGTTCTATTTCTTTCTTTCTTTCTTTCTTTCTTTCTTTCTTTCTTTCTTTCTTTCTTTCTTTCTTTCTTTCTTTCTTTCTTTCTTTCTTTCTTTCTTTCTTTCTTTCTTTCTTCCTTCCTTTCTTTCTTTCTTTCTTTCTTTCTTTCTTTCTTTCTTTCTTTCTTTCTTTATGGAACTATTTAAATAATTTATTTCCTTGTCTGTTAATCTGAGCAACTTATTTTTGTAGATATTCCTCCATTTCATTTAGATTATCAAGTTTATTGGCATATAATTGCTCAAAATAACTCCTAATTATTGCTCTAATTTCGTTTTCATTGGTGGAAAGTTCTCCATTTTCATTTTTGAGACTAACAATTAATTTTCTTCATTCCTTATTCTAATCAAATTAACTAAAGATTTATCTTTTTTCTTGGTTTTCTTATAAAACCAACTCAGCTTTATTATTAATTCAATAGTTTTCTTACTTTCAGTTTTATTAATCTTCAATATTTCAAATTTCAAATTATTTAAGTGAAAGTTTTTAATTTGTTCTTTTTATAGCTTTTTATAGTTGTAAGCCAAATTCATTGATATCTTCTTTCTCTATTTATTGCAAGTAAGCACATAGAGATATAACATTTCCCCTAATAACCACTTTGGCTGCATACCAGAAATTATGATATGTTGACTCATTATTGACATTTTTTGGGTGAAATTATTGATTGTGTCTATGATTTGTTGTTACACCCATTCATTATTTAAGATTAGATTGTTTAGTTTTCAATTAATTTTTGGTCCATTTCCCCCTCACCTTTTATTGCATGTGATTTTTACTGCATTATGATCTGAAAAAGTGCATTTATTATTTCTGCGTTTCTGCATTTTATTTTGAGAAGTTTTATTTCCTAATACATGGTCAATTTCTGTATAGAATCTATGAACTCCCAAGATAAAAAAGTAACTTCCTTTCTTTCTCCATTCAATTTTTTCCAAAGATATATAATTTCTAACTTTTCTAAAATTCTGTTCCCATCCTTACCTTTTTTTTTTCTTTTGCAGTTTGATTTATCTAACTTTAAGACAAGAAGGTTAAAATCACCCATTAGTATAGTTTTGCTGTCTATTTCTTCTTTAAGCTCTTTTAACTTCTTCTCTAGCAATTTGGGTTCTATACCACTTGGTGCATATATGTTTACTATTGATATTGCTTCATTTTCTATGACAAGATATAGTTTCCTTCCTTATCTTTTAATTAGATCATTTTTTGCTTTTGCTTGATATGAGATCAGGATTACTAACCCTGCTTTTTTTTTCCATTCACCTGAAACATAATAAATTGTGCTCCAGCCTTTTACCTTTACTCTGTATGTACCAATGTGCTTCAAATGTGTTTCTTCCAGACAACATATATATATATATATATATATATATATATATATATATATATATATCTTTTTCTTTTCTTTTTTTTCCTTTTATCATTCTCCTTTTATGATTCTCTTGAGTTTTGCATTTGGGGATCAATTTTTTTTTGTTCATCTCAGGTCTTTCCATCAAAAACAGATGAAATTCAGCAGTATCCATTGAATGTCCATCTTTTTGCTTATTTTAGCTGGATAACTTATTCTTGGCTATAATCTACTTTCCTTTCTCTTTCAGAATGTCACATTCCAGGCTCTTCCAATCCTTAAGGAGAAAACTGCTAGATCCTGAGTAATCCTGATTGTGGCCCCTTGATACTTAAATTGTTTCTTTTTAGATGCTTGCAATAATTTTTCCTTGCTCTGATAGTTCTGAAATTTAGCTTTCTGGAGGTGTTTGGCATCAATCCTGCATCTTAGTGGCAAAGTGATGAAGGCAGGAGAGCCACCATGAGAGTGGTCAAAGATGGAATGTCTTATTTCCAATACTTGTCAGCATGTAAATATCTCAGTATGATTACATCATTACCTTACATCATACTATGTATGTGTGCACTAGAAAACCATTACATCACCATGCTAAGTACTAAGTATTTGTATACTAAAGAATCATCATCTCATCAATTCCATGGAGTTAATACCTTGTTGTAAATATCCTTGTTTCAAGTATAAGTCTTCAGAGTCCTGGACCTCTATAGTATGCAATATTTTTCCTTGGTCTGATAGTTCTGAAATTTAGCCACATTATTCCTTCAGATTTTTAATTTGGGATCTCTTTCAGAAGATGATCAATGAATTCTTTTTTTTTTTTTTTTTTTTTTTTTTTCCTGAGTTTAAGTGACTTGTTCAGGGTCACACAGCTAAAAAATATTAAGTGTCTGAGACCAGATTTGAACTCAGTTCCTCCTTATTTCAGGACTAGTGCTCTATCTACTGTACCACCTAGGTGTCCCTAGTGAATTTGTTCAATGGCTATTTTGCCTTCTGAATCTAGGACAGCAAGGGAGTTTTATGATTTCCTGAAGAATAATGTTTAGTCTCTTTTTTTTTCATTATGGCTTTCAGGAAGCCCAGTAATCCTTAGATTGTCTTTCCTACATCTATTTTACAGGTCAGTTGTTTTTGCTAGGAAGTATTTCATATTTTCTTCCTTTTTTTTTCATTTTCTTGATTCTGGAGACTTCCAGCCAAGATGGTAGAGAGGACATACATACACATCTATTTATTCTCTGTCTTTGCTCTCAAAATTTATTTTGTGACAAGCCTTGGAATTAGTGCTTGACTGGAAAAAAAAACACAAATAATTATTCGACAGAAAAGATCTGTTTTTGCTCAGGGGTGGGGATGACCAGATTGAGCACAGGCTAAGGGCAGGCAGCAAGAGCATGTCAGACATTCACACTGCACAGACTGGAGAGGTGTGCTATCTTTGCCGTTTCTTTGGAAAGACCTTTACTACAGTGTGGATATTCTGTTGTGGAAGCAAGCCAGGATCAGCAGAGAAGCTGTAAATGCAGGCGGTAAAAATTATAGCCCTGAAAAGCTAGCATCTCTCAGGACCTGGCCACCCCCACGTCGAGTATCTCAGTGTGTTCTTAGAGCCTCAGAGTCTTCGAGATGCAGCACAGACATTGCTGTCTCTTGCAATCTGTAGAGGAAGCTCAAGTATCACCATCCAGCACTGCCCCCCCCCAAAAAAAAAGCAGACTGCATTTATTTTTCTTGTTAGTTTGTTTTCTTTGATTCTTCTCTGACAAAATGAGCAAAAAATTAAAAAGGACTCTAACCATTGATAGCTTTTATATGGATAGAGAGCTGACTTTAAACTCTGAGGAGACTAAAAACAGTCTATCTCCAGATGACGCCACAAAGGGAGATATGATCTGCTCCTCAATACACAAAACTCTCATAGATGGAATCAAAAAGGCTCTCAAAATAGAGCTAGAAGAAAAAATGGGAAAAGGAAAGGGAAACTTGGCAAGAGACTCTAGATAAGTTATCCCACTCATTTAAAGATAGAGTGGATAAAGAAATTAAATACTTGCAAAACAGAATTAGTGAGTTAGAAAAAGAAAATAGCTCTCTAAAAAATAAAATTCGTGAAATGGAAAAAAAAAATCCATAGAACAAAACAACTCACTTAAAAACTCAATTGGATGATTAGAAAAAATATTTTAAAAGTGAGTGAAGACTCTGAGATACCACTACACACCTGTCAGATTGGCTAAGATGACAGGAACAAATAATGACAAATGTTGGAGGGGATGTGGGGAAATTGGGACACTAATACATTGCTGGTGGAGTTGTGAAAGAATCCAGCCATTCTGGATAGCAATCTGGAATTATGCCCAAAAAGTTATCAAACTGTGCATACCCTTTGACCCAGCAGCGCTACTACTGGGATTATATCCCAAAGAAATACTAAAGAGCGGAAAGAAACATATATGTGCCAAAATGTTTGTGGCAGCTCTTTTTGTTGTAGCTAGAAACTGGAAGATGAATGGATGTCCATCAGTTGGAGAATGGTTGGGTAAATTGTGGTATATGAAGGTTATGGAATATTATTGCTCGGTAAGAAATGACCAGCAGGAGGAATATAGAGAGGCCTGGAGAGACTTAAATCAACTGATGCTGAGTGAAATGAGCAGAACCAGAAGATCACTGTACACTTCAACAACAATACTGTATGAGGATGTATTCTGATGGAAGTGGAAATCTTCAACATAAAGAAGATCCAACTCACTTCCAGTTGATCAATGATGGACAGAAGTAGCTACAACCAGAGAAGAAACACTGGGAGGGGAATGTAAATTGTTAGCACTAATATCTGTCTGCCCAGGTTGCATGTACCTTCGGATTCTAATGTTTATTGTGCAACAAGAAAATGATATTCACACACATGTATTGTACCTAGACTATATTGTAACACATGTAAAATGTATGGTATTGCCTGTCGTCGGGGGGAGGGAATAGAGGGAGAGGGGGTAATTTGGAAAAATGAATACAAGGGATAATATTATAAAATATATATATATATATAATAAAAAAAAAAAGTGAGTGAAGAAAATATTTCACTGAAAATCAGAATTGAGGAGGTGGAGCCAAGATGGTGGATAAGGCACGCACTCTTTAAGCTCCTCTCTCTTTCCCTCACTACCAATCTTTGAATTTAGCCTCAAAAAAAGTGCTTGACTGGTGAAATTCATAAAGATTAAAGGTGCAACAACTTACCAACTGAAGATAATCTGGAAGACCACCAGAACAGATTTGTCTGAGGGGACAGAATAGACAAGTGGCAGACAGGGAAATAGGAAAGTTTGGTGTCCTGAGCGGACCAGGGACGGGGGTAGACTCTGTGACTAGAAGAGCAGCCATAGGCTGACTGCTTTGCTTTGATTGTAAAGCAGGGGACCAGCACAGAGATTAGAGCTAGAAATATAGGGTACTCGGTACTCTAAAAACACCAGAATTGTACCCCCACAAAAAAAAAAAAAAAAAGGAAGTGACTCAGCATAGACCAACACAACTGTGCAGCTGCACACTGAAGCAACAGCAAAATTACAAAGCAGAGAGGTGCAGCCTGGGGCAGCCTCTGATCTGCACAGTGGGGAGCTCAGCCTAGGGCAATAGAACTTCTGCAGCCAGATTATGCTTTTGTGGCAGAGAAATTTCCAGAGAAACACCTCGTCAGCTGCTAATACCCAGAGCCCCACAGCTGTTTCAGATTGGGTTAGTGACACTTTCACTGCTCACACTCTTACCTCAAGGCAGTCATTAATCCACACAGCGGGGTTCTTAGCAGGGCATCCCCCACAGCCGGCCTGTGCAGATGCCAGTCACTTCCATTGGGGAATTATTTCCCAGAGCACTCCTATACCTGGCTATTCCTTGTAGCTGGCTGACAGGCTGGCCATACACCTATCCCTGTTCTGCAGAGGAAGCAGATAACCTCCTGTCCCTGAAGGCAGACCCTACAGGCTTTAAAAAATGAGTAAAAATTGAAAGAATGATTGATAGCTTCTATATAGAAAGAGAGCAGTTTTTCAACCCCCAGGAGACTAATAGCAGACAGTCCAGACAATTGTTGGTACCCAAAACAAAAGGCTCTCCTAGAAGAGACTATTAAAAATCTTAAAACGAGCTAGAAGAAAAATGGGGAAAGAAAAGAGAAGCTATGCAAGAGAATAACAACTTCCTGAAAGGTGAACTGGAAAAGGTAAAAAAAAAATCACAGGAAGTGCAGGGAAACAGAATTTGTGAATTAGAAAAGTTAAAGAACTCCCAGGAAAGTAGAATTTGTGAATTAGAAAAAAAGAAAATAATTCACTTTAAAAAAATAGTGAAATGGAAAAAAAAATCCATAGAGCAAAATAACTCATTTAAAAACTCAATTTGAAATATACAAAAATGAGTTTAAAAAAAAGATAATGAAAAAATAACATTAAAAATCAGAACTGAAGAAATAGAAATGAATGATTCCCTGAGACATCAAGAATCAGTCAAGCAAAATCAAAAAAAAAAAAAAAAAATAGAAAGGAATATCACATATCTACTAGGAAAAACAACAGACTTGTAACATAGATCTAGGAGAGATAATCTGAGGATTATTGGACTTCCAGAAAACTATGATGAAAAAAAGAGCCTAGATACTATCTTATAGGAAATCATCAAAAAAGAACTCCCCAGAAATAATAGAATCAGAAGGGAAAATAGGCATTGAAAGAATTCATTGAACACCTTCTGAAAAAAACCCTAAAAAAACACTCCATGGAATATTGTGGTCAAACGTCAGAACTATCAAACTAAGGAAAAAATATTACAAACAGCCAGGAAAAAAAATAATTTAAATATGAAACTGTCACAATAAGGGTCACTCAAGATCTGGCTGCATCCACACGAAAAGGATTGAAGGGCCTGGAATCTGATATTTCTAAAGACAAAAGAACTTGGAATGCAACCAAGAATAAATTACCCAACTAAGCTGAGAATTTTCTTCCCTGGAAGAAGATGGACATTTAATGAAACAGATGAATTTCATTTGTTTTTAAGGAAAAAAAAAAAACATATCTAAAAAAAAGTTTGATCTCCAACCAAGAGAAGCAGAAAAAGGTAAAAGCATCTCTTGAGAACTATATTTCTGATGTGGATATACATAAAGTCCATATGTATAATTTGATTTTACTGATATAACATAAAAAAGGGAAATAGATATGGAAAGGGGATAGTATCACAAAAAGGGAAAAAGGGAGATTAAAAAAAGGGGAAACTACATCCTATGAAGAGGCAAAAAAACAAAAACAAGAAAAAAAAACTATCAGATGTGAGGGAAATTAGAGAGGGGGAGGAACATTGTGTGAATCTTACTCTCATCAGAGTTTGCTCAAACAGAAAATAATTGACATATTTGTTTTACAGAGAATTCTCTGGAAAAGGAAAAGAATAATAAGGGAAAGGTACGAAAAAGGGGAAGGAATCTAAAGGGAGAAGGGAGGGATACTAAAGAGGGAGGACTGAGTGACAGAAGTGGGGCCCAAAAGTATAATACTTGGGAAGAGGCTCAGGGGCCACAAGGGGGACAAAAGCATAATCTGGGGATATTATGATGGCAGGAATTACAGAATTAGTAATTTTAACTGTAAATTTGAATGGAATGAACTCTCCCATTAAACAGAGGCAGATAGCAGACTGGATCAAAAGTCAGAACGCTACAATATGTTGTTAACAGGAAACACATTTAAAGCAGGAGCTACATACAGAGTAAAGGAAAAAGGCTGGAGCAGAATCTATTATAATTCAGGTGAAGTTAAAAAAAAAAAGGGTAGCCATCTTTATCTCAGACCAAGCAAAACCAAAAAGTGATCTGATTAAAAGAGACAAGGAAGGAAACTATATTCTGCTAAAGGGTATCATAGACAATGAAGCAATATCAACATTAAACATATATGCACCAAGTGGTATAGCATCTAACTTCCTAAGGAGACGGTAAGAGAGTTGCAAGAAGAAATAGACAGCAAAACTATAATAGTGGGAAATCTCAACTTTATGCTCTCAGAATTGGATAAATCAAACCACAAAACAAATAAGAAAGAAATTAAGGAGGTAAATAGAATATTAGAAAAATTAGATATGATAGATCTTTGGAGAAAACTGAATGGTGATAGAAAGTGTTAGGATTACTACGTGAGAACTCAGGTTGTCTGGACAGTGACAAGGTGCTATCATGCTAGCTCTTACTTATTACCCAGGAGACGTAAATATAATTACTGATTCAGCCTATTCAGTAGGTGTAGTACAGAGAATTACCACAGCCCAAATAAAATTTGCAGCCTCTAATATTTATCAGCTCTTTAAGGAACTTCAAGAGCAAGTGACAAAACATCCAGGCAAGATTTATATCTTGCATGTCCACTCACATAGTGGACTCCCAGGTCCTATTTTTGATGGAAATTCAAAGGCAGATAGCCTTCTAACCATGTTAGCCAGTAGTCCTTTATTTCAGGATGCACAAGAATCTCATTCTAAATATCATCAGGCTGCTCAAGCTTTACGTTTACAATTTGGAATCACAAGAGAGGAAGCTAGGAGCATAGTAAAAAGCTGTACAGCTTATCTTCCTTTCCACGCTCCTACACTCCCTCCAGGGAAGAATCCTCGTAGTTTGAGACCCAATGAACTCTGGCAAATGGATATGACCCATTATAAATCTTTTGGTCCTCTATCTTTTATTCATGTCGTGGTAGACACCTTTTTAGGATTCACATTTGCAATGCCAGAAGCAAAAGAGACATCGAGTGGTCACTGAATTCCTTATACAAGCATGTGCAATTATGGGTGTGCCACAAGCAATAAAAACAGACAATGGACCTGCATATACGTCCAAACATTTTACACACTTTTGTGCACAGTATAAGATTTTACATACCACAGGCATACCCTTTAATCCTCAAGGGCAGGCAATAGTAGAGAGAAGAAACAGAGATATTAAGACACTCCTCCAAAAACAAAATAAAAGGGGGAGCCACAGGTAGCCCTAGGGAACTTCTAAATTTAGTTCTCTATACCATTAATTTTCTAATTTTTGACAAAGATGCACTGGCTCCGGCAGACAGGTTTTATAACCCACCAGAAGGGCAGTGTCCAGTGCGAGCAGCTCCACTGTCCTTAGATAATCGCCAGGTGATGTGGAGAGATCCAGAAAGTGGTGAATGGAAGGGACCAGATAGGTTAACTGCCTGGGGGAGAGAGTTTGCTTGTATTTCTTCAGCAGGAGAAGGAATCAGATGGGTGCCAACGAGTTGTATTCGCCTTGTCCATCAGAGAGAGACAGAAAAAGAGAAAGACCTCAAAATAAAGGAGAAAATCTAAGAAACATCTGACACTGAAAGAGCATGGCTAATAAGAAGACTGTTAAAGAACTTTAAAAACCAGTAGGAATCATTGGACTTCCTAACACAGGATGAGACTAATGGACAATGGACTTATGGACATTTACAAATTTTCAAATTATGATCATTTGATCATGTTATTTGTTATATACTTTTAGCATGTATTATGTTACTATGTGCTTATGTAATCTATGTAATTATGTGTAATACCTCCCATATTGATGGGTTTATGTTTCAAGGTCATGACTAGCCTATGTTCTAAATCAAAAGAAAGAAGGAGATGTTAGGATTACTAGGTGAGAACTCAGGTTGTCTGGACAGTGACAAGGTGAGAATTCAGGTTGTCTGGACAATTACAAGGTGAGAACTCAGGTTGACTTGACAGTTCTCTGGCTCAGACCTTTGGTTTGGAGGGAGTTTAAAGGGAGTTTACACTTTAGGAATTCTAAGAGGAGCAAGCTCATTGGTTGGAGTACTTCTTCCCAGAAGCCCTTGCATTATCCCACACCAATTCTCTGGGAGGATAAAAGAGGACAGCACTCCAGAGATAGGAGAAGTTTCTGTGCTACATCAGGCTTGACATGGCTCTCTGCAGGAAGGGAAGTCACTTCTCTGGATGACAGTTAACGGCAACTGTCTGGAGACAAAGGTTTTCTACAGGAAGAAGAATATGTTCTAGAGATTTGAGTTGACACAGCAGATCTCTTCCAGAGAGTGATCGGCAGCGTCTGGAGACAACAGCACGCTACAGAAAGGATTATAGTTTCTTCTGAGCAGTTCATGGAATCTTTACAAAAATTGACCATATATTAAAACATAAAGATTTCAAATTTAAATGTAGGAAGACAGAAATAGTAAATACTTTCTTTTCAGATCACAATGCAATAAAAACTACATTCAATAAAAAGTTAGGGATAAATACACCAAAAAGTAATTGGAAACTAAATAATCTCATCTTAAAGAATGATGGGGTGAACCAGCAATTTATAGACACAATTAATAATTTCACTCAAGTTAATGACAAGGATGAGACATCATACCAAAATTTGTGGGATGCACCTAGAGAAATAATAAGGGGAAGTTATATCTTTAGAGGGTTGCTTGAAGAAAATAGAGAAAGAGAAGACCAATGCATTGGGCTTGCAACTTAAAAAGCTACAAAAAGACCAAATTAAAAGTGCTCAATCAAATATTAAACTTAAAATTCTAAAATTAAAAGGAGAAATTAATAATATTGAAATTAAAAAAAACTATTGAATTAATAAATAAAACTAAGAGTTTGTTCTATGTAAAAAAACAACAAAATAGATAAACCTTTGGTAAATCTGATCAGAAAAAGGAAAGAAGAAAATCAAATTGTTAGTTGTAAAAATGAAAAGGAGGAACTTTCCACTAATGAAGAGGAAATTAAAGCAATAATAAGGAGTTATTTTGCCCAACTTGATGCCAATAAGTTTGATAACTTAAGTGAAATGGATGACTACCTCCAAAAATATAGGCTTCCCAGAATAACAGAGAAGGAAGTAAATTGCTTAAATAGTCCCATTTTAGAAAAAAGAAGTAGAACAAGCTATTAATCAACCCCCTAAGAAAAAATCCCCAGGGCCAGATGGATTTACTTGTGAATTCTACCAAACATTCAAAGAACAATTAGTCCTGATGGTATATAAACTATTTGAGAAAATAGGGAATGAAGGAGTCCTACCAAACCCCTTTTATGACACAGACATGATCCTGATACCTAACCCAGGTAGGTTGAAAACTGAAAAAGAATACTATAGGCCAATCTTTTTAATGAATATTGTTGCTAATATCTTAAGTAAGATATTAGCAAAAAAACTACAGAAAATCATCCCCAGAATAATACACTATGATCAAGTAGGATTTATACCAGGAATGCAGGGCTGGTTTAATATTAGGAAAACTATTATTATAATTAACCATATTAATAATCAAATTAACAAGAACCATATGATCATCTCAATAGATGCATAAAAAGCTTTTGATAAAATCCAACATCCATTCTTACTAAAAACGCTTGAGAGTATAGGAATAAATGCACTATTCCTTAAAATAGTCAGGAGCATATATTTAAAACAGTCAGTACACATCATATGTAATGGGGATAAACTGGAACATTTCCCAGTAAGATCAGGAGTGAAACAAGGTTGCCCACTATCACCATTACTATTAAATATTGTATCAGAAATGCTAGCCTTAGCAATAAAAACCAAGAAAGAGATTAATGGAATGGTAGATAATGAGGAAATCAGATTATTACTCTTTGCAGATGATATGATGGTATACTTACAGAACTCAAGAGATTCTAATAAAAAGTTTTTAGAAATAATTCACAAAATAAATCCACATAAATCCTCAGCATTTTTATACATCACCAACAAAATCCAACAGCAAAATATACCAATAAAAATTCCATTCAAAATAACTGTCAAGAGAATAAAATATTTGGGAATCCATCTACCAAAGAAAAGTCAGGAATTATATGAGCAAAATTACAAAACACTTGCCACAAAAATAAAGTCAGATTTAAATAATTGGAAAAACATTCAGTGCTCTTGGATAGGCCGAGCGAATATAATAAAGATGACAATACTCCCCAAACTAATCTATTTATTTAGTGCTATACCAATCAGACTCCCAAGGATCTATTTTAATTATCTAGAAAAAATAACAACAAAATTCATATTGAAGAACAAAAGGTAGAGAATTTCAAGGTAAGTAATGAAAAAAAAAAAATCAAATGAAGGTGGCCTAGCTGTACCTGATCTAAAACTATATTATAAAGCAGCAGTCACCAAAGCCATTTGGTATTGACTAAGAAATAGAGTAATTGACCAATATTTTAGTTCACAAGACAAAATAAAGAACAATTGTATTAATCTAATGTTTGACAAACCCAAAGATTCCAACTTTTGGGATAAGAATTCATTATTTGACAAAAACTGCTGGGAAAGCTGGAAATTAGTATGGCAGAAATTAGGCATGGACCCACATTTAACACCACATACCAAGATAAGATATTACATCTCACAAAGAGGCAAAGGTACTATTATAATCTGAGAGAAAGAATGGAGGGGGATGAACATAGTATGTATTATATTCTCATTAGAATTGGCTTAAATAGAAAAATATAGACATGTTCAATTTATTGTGAAACTCCTTCCACTTCATTGAAAAGTGGGAGTAGAAAAGTGAAAAGGGAAGGATTAAGCTAAGTAGAAGGGAATACAGAAATTGTGATGAAAAGGGGTAAAATAGGGGGAGGAAATCTAAGGTATGGGGAGGGATACTAAAAAGGGTGCTCATAAGTTTATGTTGCGGAGAGGTATTAAGGGGAAATAAAAAGTGGTAATAAGGGGAAATTTCATATCCCTATAGGCCTACTTGCATAAAATAGAGAAAGAGAAGGTCAGTGAATTGGGCTTGCAACTAAAAATTCTAGAAAAGGAACAAATTAAAAACCCCAGACAAACACTAAACTTGATATTCTAAAAAAAAATGAGAGATTAATAAAATTAAAAGAAAAAAAAACACAAAAAAATATTGAATTAATTAATAAAACTAAGAGTTGGTTCTTTGGAAAAAACCAACAAAATAGACAAACCCTTAGTAAATTTGATTAAAAAAAGCAAAGAGGAAAATCAATTTGTTAGTCTTAAAAATGAAAAGGGAGAATTCACCACTAATGAAGAGGAAATTAGTACAATAATTAGGAGTTACTTTGCCCAACTTTATGACAAGACGTTCGATAACTTAAATTAAATGGAAGAATACCTTCAAAAATATAGCTTGCTCAGATTAACAGAGGAAGAAGTAAATTGGTTAAACAGTCCCATCTTAGAAAAGGAAATATAACAACTATTAACCAACTCCCTAAGAAAAAAATCCCCAGGCCAGATGGATTTACATTTGAATTATACCAAACATTTAAAAAACAAATAACTACAATGTTATATAAACTATTTGAAAAAATAGGGATTGAAGGAGTCCTACCAAATTCCTTTTATGACACAGACGTGGTACTGATACCTAAACCAGGTAGGTTGAAAACAGAGAAAGAAAATTATAGACCAATCTCCCTAATGAATATTGATGCTAAAATCTTAAATAAAATATTAGTAAAATATTACAGAAAATCATTCCCAGTATAATACAGTATGACCAAGTAGGATTTATACCAGGAATGCAGGGCTGGTTCAATATTAGAAAAACTATGAGCATAATCAACTATATCAATAATCAAATTAACATTTTCTTGGTTCTGTTTGATTTCTGAAGTTTTATCAAGTCATTTACTTCCATTTGTTCAATTCTAATTTTTAATACATTTGGCCAATTGAATTGTTTTGTTTATTGCATTTTTTTCCATTTCACAAATTCTGTTTTTCAATTAATTGTTATTTATATTTCTATTTTGTAAGAAGTTGTTTCTCATTTCAACAAATTTATTTTTAAGGGTTTTCTTCAGATAATTTAAGTTTTTCCTTTTCCGTACACTATTGCAAAGATATTTTCCTTTAGCTATTTTTTCTAACTCTCTTTTAAGATCCTTTTTGAGATATTGCAAGAAGGCCTTTTGAATCTGGGATCAGCTCATATCTCCCTTTGGGCCTTCATCTGGAGTTGATTGGCCTTTAGGAATCTCAGGGTTTGAGGTCTGTTCTCTCTCTCCATAAAAGTTGTCTATGGTCAGAGTTCTTTTAAATTTATTGTTCATTTTCTTTTTAAGATTGAGATCTGTTCTTAAAGCAAAGGAGCCCCAGCTGGTTTAGTTTGCCCTGGGGCTGGTATTTCTGACTGATTTCTTGTCCTGGGTACTTGTGGCCAGGTGCTGAGTACTTCTGGGGCTCATAGGCTTACAGTTTGTCTTTTGTATTAGCTTTTGGGTGTCTTGAAGCAAATCTAATAAGCCACCTACTTGCAAACAGGGCAGAGTAGTCTAAGAAACTCATAGAAGTGCACAGATTCAGCAACTCTCTGGCTCCCTGCCCCAGCTTCTTCTACCAAGTTCTCTGTGCTGTGGTCTGGGCTTGGCAAATTGTTCCCCCTACCAGACTGAAAAAGTGTTATTCTGAAGTTGCTGCAATGTATCTTCTTCTAGAAAAGTGTTATACTCAAAATATTTGTGGGCTTTGTCATTTCAAAACCAGTTTATAGGCTTCACGTGCTGTTAGTTTGAGAGAAAGTTCAGAGATAAAGACTGAATATTGTATCTGCTCTCTGCCATCTTGGCTCCTGAAAATGTGTAAATTCAATGACATTGAGGACTTTCAAGCTTGTGTGATGAAAAGAGTTGAATTAAAAAAATATGATTTTCAAATACAGGACTTGGAAGAAGCAAAACGGGGTTATTCGGGAAAGGGATTAAGGCTCTTAATGAAATTTGTCTATTTTCCTACTAGGGAAATGATACTTGCAAACCATAATAACTTTCCCATTATTATGGCAGTCAGAAGTAGTGTGTGTGTATATACATATACAGAGACAAAAAAGAGAGAAAGCGAGAGAGAGGTATGAATTAAATATGAAGTATGATATCTTTAAGCTTTTTCAGTGGAGGGGAAGAAAAGGAGGGAAGGGAGAGTGAGTGAACCTTACCCTCATCAATATTGGCTCAAAGAGGAAATAGAATAGATAGATAGATAGATAGATAGATAGATAGATAGATAGATATAGATATATAGATAGATATAGATATAGATATAATATATATATGTATATATATATATATATATATATATATATATATATATATATATATATATATATATATATATATATATATATATATATATATATATATATAGTTAACATATATATGTATGTACGTATGTATATATTCAGTAAAGGCAGATAAATCTACCATGCCCTGCTGGAAAATTGGAGGGAAAAGGTACACATTAAGGGGTGAGGGTGATAGATCAAATGGCATATTGGTGGAGGAGGTTGTCAGTAGCAAAATTCTTTTGAGAATGATCAAGGTGAAAGGAAAGAATATAAAAAACAGGAAGAGGAAATGCAGTTAGCAATAGCAATTAAAAATAATTTTGAAGTAAGTTTTTCTGACGAAGATTTCATTTCTCAAATATACAGGGATCAGAGTCAAATTTACTAAAAATAATAAGAACCATGGCCCAATTGATAAATGATGAAAAGATATGAAATATCTTTGTCTAAAAATTATGCATATTATTTGACCTAACAATACCACCACTAGACATGAATTTTCAAAAAGATTCTTTAAAAAAAAAAAGGAAAAGGACCAATACATGCAAAATATTCATCATAGCAGCTCTCCTCTCATGGCAAAGAACTGGGAAATGAGGGGATGTCTATCAATTGAAAAGTGGCTGAATAAATTATGAAATGGGATTGTGATGCAATATTATTGTTCTGTGTAAATGATGAACACTATTTTCTCAGAAAAAAAATGGAAAGTGCTCCAGAAACTCAATGTGAAATGTTCTGTGTGCAAATTAACAGTAATGTTATTAGAAAATCAGCATTTAATGACTGTGTTATTCTCAGCAATAAAATTATCCAAGACTACACTAAAGGACTCATGATAAAGAATACTATTCATACCTAGAGAAAGAACTTGTGTCTGTATGCAGACTGAGGTATACTCTTTTTTTTTTTTTTTTTTTTTTTACTTTATATTTTGAGTCTTTTTGGGGGGTAGGAGTTATACACAGAGATGTATTTTGGTTCACAACATGAAGCTTATGGATATGAAAAAGACATAAGAGAAATATTATCAACTAAGTATCTATCTAATATGTATGTATGTATATATATATATATACATATATATATACATACAAATAAAATATATAGCATTTAAATAATTAAAGAATGTTTAATAAATTACAAAGACAATAGACAACCCAATAAAATAATTTGGGTAACTAGTGTGCCACTTTTATTCCACAAAATAGTTTATAAATGACAAATCAGAAAAAAATTAGGACTTAAATATAATGTTTTTGTTTCTCATTTTAAATATATTTACTTTTATTTTGATTTTCCATAGTTATATGTAAATACCATTTTTTGGACGTGTCCACTTTTTTAACCTATTTTCTTTTGAATTATGTTGGGAGAGAAAAATCAAAAGGGAAAAACCACAAGAAAAAAAATTAGAAGCAAAAGGAGAAAAAAATGGATATGGCATGTGGTGTGTGTGTGTGTGTGTGTATGTGTTTGTGTGTGTGTGTGTGTGTGTGTGTGTGTATGTGTGTGCGTGTGTGTCTTTTGCTGTTTGCCTTTCTATGCTTCTCTTGAATTCTGTGTTTGAAGATCAAATTTTCTGTTTAATTCTGCTCTTTTCAATAGATATGATTGAAAATCCCTTGCTTTACTGAAGATCTGTCTTATCCTATGAAAGATGATGTTCAGTCTCACTGGGTAATTGATTCTTGGTTGTAATCCCAGATTTTTTGCTTTCTAGAATATGGATTCTCAGCCCTTTGATTTTTTTTTTTTAAAGCATTCAGTTCCTGGGTAATAATGACTGTGGCTCCTTGATACTTCAGTTATTTGTGTTTTGTTTTGTTTTGTTTTTGTTGTTGTTTTTTGTTTTTTGTTTTCTGGCAGCTTGCAGTATTTTTTCCTCAACATTATAATTCTGGAGCTTTGCAACAATGTTTCTTGAGGTTTTCCTTTTGGAATTCCTCTCCAGAATTGAGCAATGGATTCTTTCAATGACTACTTTGCCCTCTGTTTTTAGGATATTAGGGCAGTTTTTTTTGTTTGTTTGTTTTGTTTTGTTTTGTTTTGTTTTGTTTTGTTTTTGATAATCTCTTGAAAAATGCTATCCAGGCTTTATTTCACTTGTGGCCTTCAGATAGTGTAAAGGGCTGAAACTCTTGAATCAATGCACTGAGGTTGGACAATAGGGCACTTGAGGCTAATTACCTATTGGATAATACTCTATAAGAATATGCTTGGAAAATGGCCCTTCCCACTATCCTGTGCTGGCCCAATTGTTTGGTGTATACAGAGAATTGTGGGAGGAACTACAAGGTGGAATAAGGCTAGCCAGTCTTGCTCTAGGAGGGAGAGGTGAGGTAGTGGAGATCCTGCATCCATCCCCTTCTCTTCTACTGCTGGAGACCAAGAATAAAGACTTTTGCTTATCCTGATTCCAGCTGATTCTAAGGTATCCAGGGATGACATGGTCATCACAAGATCGAACCATAATTTTAAAATTTTCTCTCTTGGATCTATTTTTCAGGTCAGCTATTTTTCCATTGAGATATTTTACACTTAATTCCATTTTTTTTCTTTCTTTGTAGTTTGTATGACTGGTGCTTAATCTCTCAAAGAGGGATTCATTTCCATTTTTCCAGGTTCTAGTTTTCAATGTCTGACTTTCTTCAGTTTCTTCTTTATCCATTTGATTGATTCTACTTTCCAAGGTCCTTTTTTTGATGGATTTTTGTCCTTTTTTCAAGTTGTTGGAAAACCTCTTGTTTCTTTTCCCAATTTTCTTTCTTCCTTTTTTATTTGCCTTTTAAAATCTTTTATGAAAGTTTCAAAGAAGCCTCTTTGGGCTTGAGAACAATTTATATCACCCTTTTTGATTTCTCATGTGAGCATTTTGTCTTCTTATGAGTTGGTGTTTTGTTTTTGTTTTTTTTTTCCTCCCTGACACCATAATAGTCTTGCTCATTTTCTTTCCTTTTATATTGGTGTTTTCTTCTTTTCACTTATATGGTTGTGCTCTACTCCTGGGGCAAAGGGGGCACTGTTCCAAGGTTCCTGTGCAAATCTGAGTTTTGGCTTTGAGTACAGAGGCTCCTTGTGTTTGCAGTAAGTAGCTTTTCTTGCTCTTTCGGGGAAACAGTTTGGTTTCCTAGTTTGCCTTCTGATCTGGGACTGGAATCTGCCCCAATGATTTGCTTTTCTCCTGAGCAGGGACACAGTGTCTTAGTTGCTGAGTTATTGTGATTAAGACTCTCTCACCAATTTTCCCAGAATCTTTCTGAGATGTGATGAATATGTCTTTAACTTCAATGAGACTGCCCTTTCTTGAAGTTTTTCCAGTCTTACCATGAGTTGGAGAGTGCTTTCATGCCATCAGACTATATTCAGAGATTTGGTTGTATGTGATTTTTGAGGAAAACTAAGAAAATTCAAGCAGCTTCCTGGCCTCACTCCACTTGATTTCTTTCCCTGCAATCCCTAAATAAATATAGTTCAAAAGACATATATAAAATATCTCACAATTATTGGATACAAATAAAAATTTTTCATAGATAGAGATTTCTTGGTTTTCTATTGAACTACTGGAAAATACAACTATGAGTGGCTCATATATATTTAAATATTTTTTTAAGGTTTAGAAATCATTAGGGATGTTAGACAACCAATGGGGAAAAGGGTGATATGGAAGAAGTACTAGCATCATAGTGAAATATTTTCAAAACCATAGATATATGTATTTTCTAGCTTAACAATAGTAAGAAGAGTGAATTTTATGCATAAATACCTGTAATAGAACCAATATTTACCATATTTAAATAAAGAAGAGACTATATTCCCCCCCTCAAAAGGCTGAAAAACTAACCATAGGGTTTGAATAATTTATAATTACATTCCTTTTGACTAAGCTTTTTGGTATTTTCTCTTCATATTGATTTGGCTTTCTTATCATAAGAATATTAGAAAGGCCTACTCATGAGGACTCAAGGTTCTTCAGACTCGGCACATGTATTAAGACTTTATATTGTCATCATATTTTGTCCTATTGACCAAAAAAGTGTTACTTTTTGGATAATTTTTTCATAAGGAACAATCTGAGTTTCCTCATTTCATCCCAATATTAATCAATTAATTAATTAACTAACCACCATGCTACTGACCTGAATCAGACCTAGCTATAATAATACCATCCCTACAAATTCTTATATTAATATCTAAAGTCTTTTGTTGTTTTCTAAAAATGTTAGGGGGAACACTTGAATTCAAATGTTTCAATTTAATTAGAAATCTTTTGAGCTCTAAAAATACTGTAGAAGATATTAATCAAATAAATTTATTTTATCTATTCAAATCTGAACTCTGTGTAAGTATAACCTAACATGTCTTACAACAGATTGTGACATAGATAGTTAATTATGAAAATAAGATAAAATAATGACATTATGTATCTTAGATTCTAAATAACAAATAACATAAAATTGTCATAAATTATCAATATTTCCATTTTCCTTATGGCTCAAATTTTAATTGTATAAGTTCATCTAGGTTTTGTTACTGCTATTTTCCTGTTCCTAAAACTAAGAACTTTTATTGAACTACCGTATTTTTAAAAAGTCATTCTTTTTTAAAGAAGCTTCTGATGTTCCAATGTACACTTTAGAGAACTAAACTTTTACTTCTAAGTCATTACTATGCTTTTGAAAGCCATTATTGTAATTAACAAATTTAAAACACATCTTTTAAAAGTGTTTAAAAATTATACTCCCTTTTGTCAAAGTTAATTTCAGATTACTGCTTTCAAGAACAAAGCAAAAATTTAACATTTTTAAGTGGCTCAACTAGCTAAGCAACATGCTTTACCTTAAATCTCAAAGAAAGAACAATTGTTATGAGTCCTCCAACCAAAATGAAGTAACATAATAGTTGTGGGGGAGACCCAGAAAACAGGGTTGGTTTTTTTTGTTTGTTTGTTTGTCTTTTTTTTTTTTTTTTAATTTTACATGGGAAACTCAAGCTGAGGAAAAAAAAACACTGAGAATCAAATGGAATGGTTGCTAAAATATTTATAATGTAGACATTAAAATATTTGATATGTTCAGAAAAAAGGAACATATTGTACTAGTGTGCCTCCAAGACTTAATTTAGCATAAAACTACAATATTAGAATCAGCTGGAAAGAGTTCAGATTATTAAATTGTTTTTGATATTCTACCTACCTTCTGAAATATTTTTCTTGTCAATAGCCAGTGCCAATCCTAAACATTCATTTCAAATATAGTATTTGCAAATTATGAGATTAGTACATACAAAGGACATTTCTTCTTCAAGCTTAAAAGCCGGCTGAGGCAGGAGTGGATCTAATGGGGAAATGTTTCCCAGTAGAAATTGCAAGATCAAATTTCTTCACTCAACACACAAAGCTAAATTGAAAGCCTGGCTTCTCAGCAAATGTTTTAACTCAAGAGAAGTTCTTTCCTACCTTCAATACATTGTATATTTCTGCATAATTGAACTATATGACATTCTGTGTTGTAATCCTAGATGAAAGTTATGTTAAAACTTTCTCATAATTAATATGTCTTGAACATTTTGGATATCAGTTTCCTTCAGAGACAATTATTATGGAGAAAAAAATAAGTTTTGTGAATATAAAGATAGAAACGATTTCAAAAATGTTACACTGGTAAGATAAAACTCTCTTTAAGTCTGGAAAGGAAAATTTCTTTTTGCTACCAAATAATGTAATAATATCACAATAAGAAAGTATAACAATAATAAAGTCAATAAAATGAAGTGTTCATAAAACAGCCTTCATCAACATTAGTATAACGTCAGCCAAGAAAATCTAAGTTTAATAGCAGAATGAATGAAATGAGCAAAGCTATTTCAATGAACTTTTTGTTTTGTTTTGTTTTATTAAACTTAGAGCAAAATGAAAAAGTAGGAAAAATGAGAAACAAAAGAAAAACTCTCATATGAATTTTATGGAAAGAAGTTCCCTGATAAACAAGACCAAGAGTCACAGAATCCAGTTTGTGAGCTGAATACAAATTCAACAATGCCACATGCAAGTAACCAGACTCACAAAACAAAAGAGCAGGTAAATGTCACAGACAGGACAGAGCTGGTAAAGATAGAAAAGTAGCTACAAATAAGAGTGAAGCAATTTTTCACAGTAATGGAATTCTGTGGTAGTACAAATTTGGCCACAGAGTGCCCAGTATGTTTCATTTTAGATTCATAAACAAGCAGTGACATGATTACCATAAGATCAGACCACCTGCTTGAAGAAGTCTTTTCTGAATTCCTCATTCATATCCAAAAGGGCAAGTATATGTCACCATTTAAATTTTGTAGAAACAAAAGCATGTTGAAAAAACAAAAGGTCCTGAATTTTGGTGATTGTTTAGTTATGAATGTTCATATCATGAACCAAGGTTTTAATTAAAGTTAAAAAAAAAAAAACTGAAGAAGAGCTTCATTTGTATTTTATCTAAATGATTCTTACCTGTGTTTGTATTTTGAGTTTTTAATACTTAGTCTATGAGCAAAGGGAGGAGAAAATTGTTCACAATAATAAGATTATGTAATAACCAACTCTGATGGGCTTGGCTCTTTTCAACAATTCAGAGCAATTCCAAAAGAGGGTTTGAAAAATGTTATCTGAGTCTGGAAATAATACTATGGAAACTGAATGTGGATAGAAGCATAGTATTTTTACTTTTTTTTTTTTTTAAATAGAGGATTTTGTTTGCTTGGTTTTTTTTTCCCTTTCTTGTGTTTTTTCCCCATTTAGATCTGATTTTTCTTGCACAATATGACAAATATGGAAATATATTTAAAAGAATTGCACATATTTAACCTATGTCAGATTATATTCATCTGCATTAATAGCCAAATGAGTGTATATGTATTTAAGTCTATATATCTATATATACATATATGGTGTATATATGTGCATATTCCCAAGCAATCTCAATCCTTTTTATTAAAAATGCTGAAATTTTTTCATGTAAAAGTCATTTTAAAGTAGAAATATGAATACTAAAGATAAAAGAAAACTCCATCAATCACTCCAAAATACAAAAAATAATTAAATTGTAAGGGTAAATACTTTTGCATTCAGATCTATTAATATTACATCTTGTCCACATATAAAATCTTGTGTTTTTTTCAAGAGAATTATAGAGACCATAGATTAAAACAGTTTGTGTTTAATGAATGAATAAAAATAGTCGTTTTGTCAGTTTCTGACAAATATCCTAAAAATAAAGATAATTTATTTCTTTTAGTCTAGAAAAATATCCTAATTATTTAATAAAATTTTAAATTAGGTAATTTCTTTAGAAATTCCATAAAAATATAATATGCACACATATATCAAATTACTTAAATATTACCCAAACAAGTAGATGTTGTATTTTTTATTTCTGCTTTTAGTGAAAATATAAATTGAGTACTGATATTTCAAAATAAGGTTTTGCAATCGTGAATACTGAAAATTATCTATGCATATGTTTTGAAAATAAAAAATAATAATAAATGTATCTCTTAATCTTAAAATGCATATTTGTTGTATTATAAAAATAATGTGATCTAAAATGATCCCTGACCATGAAGGGACCATAAAATTAAGAAAAAAAAAAGAAAAAAAAAACTATATAAAAATATCATATAAAAGTTCCCAGACAGTGGGAATAAAGAATTCAGGAATAGTAAAACAAAATGATCTCTCTTGATTTAAAGCAATTTAAATCAAATGATACTCCTTCCAGGAATATTAACTACCTAAATCAACTGGTGTTGAGAAGTTAGTTTGAATGATTTGATTGTTTGAGATTTGTTGGTAACATTTATTTAAAAAAATAGAAAAGTCACTGAATGCACAGCTAAAACACTTACTTATACAGGTTCTTAATAAGAGAAGATCCTCCCTTCAGGCCCTACCTCAACTCTCCTTAATTCCTCAACATACATGACTTTCAGAAAACCAAATAGTTATTATATGGGACAGAACTTTTGCAATTAAGAAAACAAAGACTTTGAATTATTACAATCAAGAAAGAAAAGAAAACTAATAATGCTATTTTTTTCTGGCCATCAAGAATAAAATCAACCCATGTCTTTTCCCAAAGTTTTCAAAACCCAAGTTTTGAAGGACATAGAATTTTCAGGATTCTGATTTTTATAAGAATTTCTGGGTGCTTAAGGAAAGAAGAATTTGGAATAGGGTTTTTCATTTTTCCAAGATGTCAAGGCAGAAGGAAAACAGAAAACTAAATTTAAAAAGTTGCATGACATATTTAAAATATTATGTAATCAATAAATATTTGTTGAATTTTTATTTTTTGATAATTTTGCTCTCTGACCTCTCACCATCATCAAAAAAAAGAAAGAAAAAAGAAAATCAGAAAGTCATTCAGATGACAGATAGATAAGAACACTGCCATTTAAATGGAAAAAAGTGATCAAAATTTATATGTTATCAAATAATGTAAAGAAAAAAAACTAAGAAAAATGGAAGAAATAATAGAAAATAAGGATCTTTGACATAAATAAATGACTCACTACTCCCAAGATAAGAATATTCAAATTGCTGTAATATGAAGAAAATAAGTTTGTAGTCTATGTTGGTCAAAAGACTTGATTTTATTGTATATATCTTATCAAGATTTGTGTCTTATTAAATATCATTATCCTTTCCTCTCAATTTGATCTCCTTAACATGGCTTCCAAAGACTCTTTAGTCAATGCACATTTGAAGTGTGATTCTACTTTAAAAGAATTATATTGAAAAGTATTATCTAACCCTTATCACAGAAAGAAATTAATCTAGGAATATATTCACATTAAAACTTTAAAAATATACAAACCAAATATATTTTGCTTTGGGGGAATAACATATTTTAACTCAAAAAGTTTAGGTATTTTCAATTCTCAAGCATAGCCATGTATTTGTGTCACCATGAAAATAGTTACTTTTAGTTCAATTCCTTCTCCCTTCTATTCTCCATAGTCATAATGATAAAATTATAAGCCATTAACATCTTCAGATAAGTCAATTAAGTGTGGCAGCATTAATATTTATATAGCATTTTGTGATTTTAAAAGTAATACCTATCTATCAATCTATTATATATCTGTCTGTCTGTCTATTTATATTATCTTTTCTATTTATACTCTTGTTATTCTCACAACAATTTTGGAATATTGGTTCCACTATTAGGCCCACATTAAAGCTGAGGAAACTGAGGAAACAAAAGTTGCATGATTTGAGTATGATCTCACAGTAAGTGAAAGTGTCCGAAGAAGGATTTAAAGTTAAATCTTCCTGACTTCCAATTCAGCACTCTACTCATGGTTCCCAAATTGCTACTTATTCTGTTTTTTTTTTTTTTTTTTTTTTTTTTTTTTAATGAATACTTTTTATTATAGCTTTTTATTTACAAGATATATGGATGGGTAATTTTTCAGCATTGACAATTGCAAAACCTTTTGTTCCAACTTTTCTCCTCCTTCCTCCCACCCCTTCCCCCAGATGGCAGGTTGACCAATACATGTTAAATATATTAAAGTATAAATTAAATACAGTATATGTATACATGTCCAAACAGCTATTTTGCTGTACAAAAGGAATATGATTTTAAATATTGTACAATTTTGCTGCTTATTCTAGACAATTTAATAAAATAATTGAATCAAATATTCAGTGACAAATTGATTGTCTGAACTTACTCCAAATCAGTTGGTGGATATCCGTGATACCTATATCACCACTGATCTCAATTTACATTTGTAATAATGAATAATGTGCTAAAAATAAAGGTGCATACAAATAAAATCATTACCTCCCAAATGTAGAATAATAAGAATGAATAACAAAGTTCTATCAATCTTTTAGTGTTATGAAACCAAAATATATACTCCAATTTCAATAAAAACAAGAAAATAAAGTAACCAAAATAAATTTTAAAATGTAGGGAAACATCTACCTTGTTTTATTTTTTAAATGAACAGATTAATCAAAGGACATTCTGTATTATTGATAGGTACTTACCTTTTGGAAACTACTTTTAAGAAATAAAATAATACTCATTGGATGAAATATTAATGATTTTGGAGGTATTTTACACTAAAGTCAACAAAAATCTAATGCTACTTTAAGCTATGTAGGAAGACATTTTTGCATGCTTTAAAATATATGTGTAAGAGAAAATCAACTTTAATCTCTGTTAAAAAAAAAAAAAAAAACGAACTACATTATGCACATTGGCCCAACTTAATTAAAATTGTTTCAAAAAGTAGGCTAAATCGCATTGTGAGTAACTGAGAAAATTTAGATCCTTTGATGAGTTAGGTAGATATCTACTCTAGATGTATACTCCAAGCATATGAAGACTTGCCCTTGCTGAAAGGATAAATGAAAACCATTTATTTCATTGTCTATGAAGGAAGATAAAGCAGGCATCATAGCATACTTAGAGCTAGGGTCAGTCACTGAAGATATCAATATCATTCACTATATCCTAGGTCATTTTCCCTTTGAGCAACATAAAAATTTGATTTTTTTCAGAAATAATAGTATTCCATAGTTGATAGCCATATTGCACTTTCAAAGGAATACTGGTTTTAAATGATAGGGTTTAATGGGGGTAGGGTATTTCAGGAAAAAGCTTAGAGTCACTGAATGAACTGCAAAGTCTTGCTTTCTTCTTCCAATTTTATTCAAGATATATTTATTAATCTATCAGACTGACATTCTTTTAAGTGCATATTATGCATGTCAATACTATATGTTGGTCATTTTTTAATCACTTTGTGTTTTGATGACTTATAGGTTGTAAGAATATTACAGATAATATTCTATCTCAAAACAGTAGAATATATATAAAAAACTATTAATTGGCTTATTTTGTCATCTTTTAAAATCTTTTAGAGAAATCATGAATTATAGGAACCTGATAAAATTTTGTGTAACATTTTCAAAAGCCCAAGTTGTTCAACTCCACAGAATTTCTTTTAATAACAGTATTTTCCCAGAGGTGTTAAATAGCTACAAATCAGGGAAATCTATGATTTAAACAAAGTTTCAATTGCAGATCACTCATCGGGCAATGGTAGGTGTAGGTGGATGTTAGAAGGCTTTTGGTGGGTGTAATTTAGTGTCAACAATTATCTTAGATAATTTTATTCTGAAACATGAAATTAAATGCATATTCTAAAACACAACCTAAAACTAGGAGAGAGTTATTTCACGCAGAAAGAAGACAACATGAATGCTATACTATTAAACACTGTTTATTAAAAGAATCAGAGGGAGGTTTTTAGAGTGTTGGGTATATCTTTTGAAAAAGATTTATGGTAAGACATGGTAATTATGTAGAATAAATTGTCTGGTGAATTATTGTTTATTTAATGAGGGTGGGGGAAGATTCCATGCAGCTCATAAGTGACCAATTAGAACTAGGATTTATTTGTTATACTCAGAACTAATTATTTTGAAATAAGAATTATTAAATACTTGACCAAACTATTTAGAAGAGCTATTTAAACTTCCTCCCAAAATATTTTTTATGTTTGATTTAGTTTTGATATTTTCCACCAATTAAGTCAACTTTAACATATAATTTATACTTATAATATTACATAACAATAATAATATATAATATATCCATATCTCTATATATCTATCTATATCTGTCTATATTGATCTACAAACATATATCTCTGTAGATTTTGTCATGTTGAAACAGGACTAGAAATTCCAGTTTGGAACTTTCTAAGGCCTTTTCAAGGTTACTCATTCATTTTTTGTTTTTCACCTATTATCCAAATCTTACCTTGGGTTTCCACGAACTACATCATGCACATTGGCCCAACTTAATTAAAATTGTTTCAAAAAGTAGGCCAAATCGCATTGTGAGTAACTGAGAAAATTTAGATCCTTTGATGAGTTAGGTAGATGTCTACTCTAGATGTCTACTCCAAGCATATGAAGACTTGCCCTTGCTGAAAGGATAAATGAAAACCATTTACTTCATTGTCTATGAAGGAAGATAAAGCAGACATCATAGCATACTTAGAGCTAGGGTCAGTCACTGAAGATAACAATATCATTCAGGTCGTTGCCTGTCATCCTGATTTTTGTCCTGACACTAAACTTTGGTGGCTATGGAACAGGCTGATGACTGAACAACTATGCCCCATTTAAATCCAATTCACATATAAAATATTACTCCATGATGTTACTGGTCTTCTAAAATGAAGCACATACACCAAAAATCTGCTATATTCAAATTTCTGTAGATAAATAGAGATATCAATGAGGATGATGAGGATGATGATGTTGATGATGTGTGTAAGTATATATCTGCAGCTATGTTTCTGCAGCTAAACTTTGGTTCCACAAATTACATATTAAAAATTTCAAATTGAGTGCACTAGAGAAATCATAAACTCAACATGTCCAAAAATCTTTTATTATATACTATCCTCAATTCCTCATTCTATCTAACTGACATATGAAATCAGTTGGCAAATCTTGCTGATTCTACTATTTTATCTGTTACATTCAATTTCATTTCTCCACTCATATAGCTATCATTTTATTTCAGGCCCTTATCACCTCTCACTAGGATTATTACAACAGCCTTCTAATGCATCCTCAAGCTCTATCTATTCCATCCTATATACCACTGCCAGAGTAAATTTCCTTATACACAGAATTTACTATGATACTTTCCTACTCAATCAATACTAGTTGCTTCCTATTGCCTCTAAGATAATATATAACTTCTCCATTAGCTTTTAAAACTCTATGTTCTCCAGCCTCAAGATGTATTTTCCTATATCTTTCCCATATTCTGCAATTAAGCCAAACTAGCCTCTTTTCTATTTCTTACATACAATATCTCGCCTACACTCTCTATTCCTTGCCACTGATCTCATGCTTGAAATGCATTCCCTGATTTCTTTACCTCACAAATCAAAAATCAAGTAATATCTTACATATGAAGTCTTTCCTGATTAAGTAAACTACTACTGTTTTCCTTTCTAATATATCTTAAGTAAATAGATCAATCAATATTTATCAAGCACCTATTGCACTGTGCTAAGAACCAGGGACACAAAAAGAGGCAAATAACAGTTTCTACTTTCAAGGAATTTACAGCACAATGAGGCAGACAACATGCAAACAAATACATGTAAACCAAATTGTAAACAGGATAAACAGAAAATAATTTTAAAAGAGAAAAGAATAGAATTAAGAAATGGTAGTAGCTGGTGAAGTCTTCCTGTTGAAAGTAGCAATTTTTGGGGACTTACTAGAAACCAGGGAGGTCAATAGTGGGAGTAGAGAAGGGAGAGCATTCCAGGCTTGGGGAAGAGTCAAAGAATGTATTTTTTGGTATTTTAATTTACCAAATTTACAGTTATATCACACAACCACATGCATACATATAGTACAATATAATATGTTCTTTTAATCTCCATTGTAATGGAAGCTGCTTTTGAGTAGAATGTTTGATTCTTTTTACTTATGTTCTCAAGAATATAACACAATTCTTAGTATGTGGTAGAAGTTTAAAAAAAATTGTTTTTTTGATTGATTAAAATTTAGATTTTAGTTAAGTTGATGGAGATGATTCAATATAAGTAATTCTTAGAATACTTCAATGAATTAACATATTTTTTTCTTTTTCTCCAAAGTACATGTTACCAATCAACAAACATTTATTCAGCATTAATATTAGTAAGTACTGCTAAATACTAAATATACTAAGAGACAAAAAACTGCTCTCAAGGAGTTCACAGTATAATGGGGAAATAGTCTATTCAAATAATTATGCATATAAAAGTCATATGTGTATGTGTGTGTTGTGTTTCTCTATACTTATAAATGTGTGTGTGTGTGTGTGTGTGTGTGTGTGTGTGTGTGTGTGTGTAATCTCAGAGGGAAGGAACTAGCAGCAGAAAACATGAGAAAGGTCATCAGCAGAATACAAGATTCAACTGAGTTTAGATGGAAATTTAGCAATGACAGAGCATTTTATGAGCAGAGAGGAAGAACATCCCAGCCCTACAGCAAGTGCAAATATAATAGTTGGGAAAAGGACTTTAATTTTTGAGTAAAAGCAAGTAGAGAAGTGTAGCTAAATTATAGAATTCATGAAACGGAAGAAAGTTTAAGATTGGGAAAAGAAAAATAGCCAAATTATGAGATACCTGAAATTCTAAATGTGGGATTTTACAGTTGATTTTGGAGGTAATAGGTAGCTCCTGTTTTATGTCAAATGTGTGGAGAAGTGATAGAAAATATGGTCAGTTAACATGGAAAGTACCTTTGGTAACTTAGTAGAGTACTAGAATGAGGCAATTTGAAAGAGCATTACCAATTAGAAGACCGCAGGTATAAGCCAGGAAACAAGTTATGAGGACCTGTAAAAGGATGATGGGTACATGAATGTTGAGAAGGGAATATAGATGAAAGATATTATGAAAATTAAAAAATCAGATTTGACAAAAATGGATAAATTATCTGAATGCTAAAAGATGAGAAAAGGGTTTAATGGAGATTTGTAAACCTGACTGAGCTGATATGGTTATCCAAAAAAGAAATGAAAAATTGGAAAGGATAGAAAATTTAAAAGAATTGAAAGAATCATCAGGATAGTAATTTTTTTTCAAATTGCTTTCTCATGAAATATTGATGACAATTATTTCATGTGTTAAGTTTAATCTTCCTACCAAAATCCTAATATATTCAATGAGATTAATTATATTTTCTTGTGCCCCCAATTAGCCCTAGCATAATGATAAATATATTACATATTCTGGATTAAATTATTATTGTAAGATTTATTTTTAATTATCATCAGTTGGTAAATCTGATTAAATTACTTGTATATACCCTTCAGTTCTCTACTTTTTGTAATATGTGAAGATAGTTAAAAAGAGACATGAACACAAAAACTATAATTACCTTTGTTTTAAACTGTTCAAAATTATTTTTATTATATTTTTATTATAGCTTTTTGTTTACAAGATATATGCATGGGTAAATTTTCAGCACTGGCAATTGCCAAGACTTTTGTTCCAATTTTTCCCCTCCTTCCCCCCACCTCCCTCCTCCAGATGGCAGGTTGACTAATACATGTTACATATGTTAAAGTATAAGTTAAATACAGTATATGTATACATGTCCAAAACTATTATTTTGCTGTACAAAAAGAATCGGGCTTTGAAATAGTGTACCATTAGCCTGTGAAGAAAACCCAAAATGCAGGCAGACAAAAATAGAGAGATTAGGAATTCTACGTAGTGGTTCATAGTCATCTCCCAGAGTTTCTACATTGGGTGTAACTGATTCATTTCATTACAGCTCTATTAGAACTGATTTGGTTCATCTCATTGTTGAAGAGGGCCATATCCATTAGAATTGATCATCATATAGAATTGTTCTTGAAGTATATAAAGATCTCCTGGTCCTGCTCATTTCACTCAGAGCATCAGTTCATGTAAGTCTCTCCAGGCCTTTCTGAAATCATCCTGCTGGTCACTTCTTACAGAACAATAATATTCCAAAATATTCATATACCACAATTTATTTAGCCATTCTCCAATTTATGAGCATCCACTCAGTTTTCAGTTTCTGGCCACTACAAAGAGGGCTGCCACATTTTGGCACATACAGGTCCCTTTCCCTTCTTTAAGATCTCTATGGGATATAAGCCCAGTAGCAACACTGCTGGATCAAAGGGTATGCAAAGTTTGATAACTTTTTGAGTATAGTTCCAAATCATTCTCCAGAATGGCTGGGTGTATTCATAAATTCACCAACAATGTATCAGTGTCCCTATTTTCCCACATCCCCTCCAACATTCTGCATTAGCTTTCCTTGAAATTCTAGCCAAGCTGACAGGTGTGTAGTCTACCATTAACTTCTAATGGCACTGTGAATCAAAGTTTTACCTCTATTGATGAATTTGAAATAACTTAAGAAACTTAAGATTTCTATCATAGAAAATGTCTGAGCAATTGGGAAAAGTGTAGTTTTATTATTCAGTCAATCGAAATGCAATTACTCAGGTCATGTTATGTGTATATCACTGCACCATGTTCTGCGGATACTACAAAGAAAATGCAATAGTCTCTGCCCTCAAAGAACTTTCATTCTAGTTTGGATACAACATGTAAAGACATCAGTAGAGTCAAAATATACATAAAATAAATGCAAGGCATTAAGAATGGAGACATATATGAAGAATGTTTGCATTATATCTTTTTTGCTATGTAAGCAATCCCCTTTTAGAGGGCTGAGAGTTTTTCTTTTAAACTACAATATTATGAGACAGTGATTACTTTATGGAGAACCACATATCCTAGAATAACCTCTTTGCCATTATAACATAAATAAGAATTCTTTATTGTCTGGGCCAAGCTGGTGTGTGTGTGTTTTAATGTTTGAGAATATGAAATGGCAATCCAGACTGTTGAATGGCACTTCTGATAGAGTTTTGTGGCTAATGTGGAAATTTGAATGACAGCATGCCAACCAATCAAAAACTAACCTCTTGTCTAAGCAGCTATTAAAATCTAACATAATGAAGAACAGATTGCAGTCCATTAGCTTGTCCACAAGCCTAGAATCCTTCTGAATGTACATTTAAAAGCATAAATTGCCTCTTTTTCTTTCTTGTTTAGGGATAAAAACTGTAGCAACTTAGTTACCCCATAGTAAAACATATTATATATGTTCAAAAATACAAACAAGTTACTCATCAAAATTGACGAGAGAAAAATGACAGTTCAGAATATTTATTTTTATTTCTTCTTAGCATAGATTAAAAGAAAAATTAACAACAAAAAAGTTAAAATTTTAAATATTTTATTTAGAATAATTTTATAGAAAATTTATAATAGAAAATGAGCATCCATCCATCCCTAACTCCTCCCTCCCTCTTTTTTCGTCCTTTCTCCTTCCTTCCTCCCTACCTTCCTTGCTTCCTTCATTCCTTGTTTCATTCTTTTTGAATGAATTGAATTATGTGGTATTTTTCAGTTCCTGAAATGAGGATAAATTAATTGTATAAATGGGGGCACTAAGAATAAAAGATTTTTTTTACATTTTGTAATTATCTTAACTATTGGAACACATACACACACAAACACACACACACATACACACACATATATCCACACATATGTATGTGCATGCATATTCCCATTTACTAGAAAATTCCCTCTTGGCAGAAACTGAACTATATCAATATTGGATTTTTTACTGTACATTAAATAAAAAGATAAATATAATTATAACATTTGGAAGGATGGAAGGAAGTCATGGGAGGAAGGGTAATGAACAAGAAGTAAGCCTTTATATAATGCATACATGTGTGCCAGGCAATAGATTTAAGCAATTTATAATTATTATCCCATTTGATCCTGACCACTGTACAAAGTAGGTACTATTACTATACCATTTTACACTTGAGGAAACTGAGATTTTAAAAGGTCATGGCTTACCAAAGGTCATATTGCAAATAAGGATATGGGGCTGGATTTGTATTCAGGTCTTTCTGACTCCATGCCTAGTGCTCTATTTATTGTGCTACCAGCTATCTCTAATCTGCCTCTAATCTAGATTCTCCTGAACAGACAAATAAAGTGGTTTATACAATTGGATACTGTGAGACATCATTTCTTGGTATTACAAAGACAACCATAAATATAGCAACATGTTAGAATTAAGCTAAATGGTTGGTAATTTTACCATTCACGAAAAGTTGAGAAAAGAACAAGAAAGCTTCATATACATTTTCTATACCAATATCTTTTGGTCATACAAACTACTAAAACATATAAAGAGATCCTTCTTTGTATCATTATGCATTGATCTGTAAAATGCATCCATTCAATGCAGTATAATGCAAACTTGAAGTTTCTTTTCAAGATGTATTCCATTCATGTTAAATTATACATGATTTGATATCTGTTGGAAATGTAGAGATAATTTTGTTCAATTATCTACTAACACATTTTCCTTTCCCAATACAAAAAAATGGCCCAAGAATGTGAATAAACAGCTCTCAAAAGAAGAACTGCAAAATATTCAAAATCACATTTTTAAAAAATCATTCTAATCACTAATTAGGCAAGTAGATGGTTAAGTGGATAGAGTGTCATCCTTGGAGTTAGAAAAATTCATCTTAGAAGAATTCAATCTGGTCTCAAATACTTATTAGCTGTATGATCCTAAAGAAAACCCCAATTTCCTTCATTTTCCTCATCTATAAAATTACCTGGAAAAGTAATTGGCAAACCATTCAACTTCCTTTGCTCAAAACAAAACAAAACAAAACATAAAACCTCAACTGGTGTCATGAAGAGTTGGGCTCAGTTAAAAACAACTAAACAACATTGTTCACTAATAATAAAACAACTGCAAATCCAACCAACCCTGTGCAACCTATAATTGACAAAACAAAAGACAAAGAAATGAAATAGTTAATGTTCAAAGTAATGTTGAAAAGATGACCACTCATTGATTGAAGTATGAATGGAAATTTTGGAAAGTGTTTTGAAAGTATGAAAACAAAGTGATTAAAATTCCCACATTCTCTTTAACTGGAGACTCTATTCCTGGCTAAATACTACAAGCAAGTGATTCTCTCTTTACTCCAAAATATTAATAATAGCAATTTTGCAATAGCAAAGAATTAAAAACAGAGTGGATGCACATCAATTGAGCAACAACTAAACAGAATGTGTACATGAATGTAATAGAAAATTATTTTGGTCTCAGAAATGTTCTATGTGATGAATACAAAGAAGCAGAAAAACATCTTTAAAATGATGAAAAGTAAAGTAAAGAGTCAAAAAAATAAAGTCAGTATTCACAGTAATTACAAGAAAATATATTGAAAGAATAACTATACACAAAAAGTTAAAATGAAATACTGTATAACAAAATTAGAAAGACCAAAGAAGACTCAGATGAAGAAATCTGAGGAGACAGTTCCAACCTACTCCTTCTCTGAGATCTCGAAGTCTACAGATGTTAACATATTGCACATGGTTTTGGTTTTGGTTTTATTTTACTTTTTCAGTGTACCTCTATCAGTTTTACTTTTTGCTTTCTTATCTAAAAATAAAATTTGTCATATGGGATAGCTTTCAGGGAAAAGGAGAGAAAAACATGCTTGAGATAACTACAATGATGTAAGAAAAATAAAGTATCAATAAAAACATAATGAAGTACTCTCCAACAAGACATAAAAAATAAGGGGGCATTTTTATTTATGAAGGTCACTAATGCCATAGGAAATAGCCTACAAAGCATATAAACAAAAAATATCCCCTAGACATGATGATATTCTCCAAATAATCTGATTTACAGATGCCATGTGCTAATCATTAAATCCCCAAACTTTACAAAATTTCCTCAGTGAAAGGTGCAATTATAAAACAAAGATTAGTCTAATCACTGACATTTTTCTTTTGAAACTGTTTCAAATTGTGATTTGTCCAGGCTGCACATGAAACTGGATAAACAATTTATCAAGTTATTTTTTTATGTATGAAGAAATAAATTTATAAAAAGGCAGAAAGGGAAAGAGTTCAGAAAGACTAAGAGAAAGATGGTGAGATATTACAGAGATATTGGACATGGAAAAAGACATGCATTTGGGTATGAAAAGATTTTTTTATGATTGGGTATAGAAAATAATTCAGCATTATCAAATATTTCAACTGATCATCCCCTTGAAAAAATTTATATTGAACAAAAATATTTTTCTGTTAATGAAAACTGTTTGATAGAGTGTGAAACTCCATGATTTCAAAGTAATCAGTAACTTATTACCCTCCAAACAAGTGAATCCTCCATGGAAGCTTATGCAAAAGTAATGATCTAAAGCACACTTTTTAATAATGTATAAACAAGAGTAATATATTTGTACCATTAAGCTATTATAGGACGTAAAAGAAGGCCTTTGAGTTCATTGAAAAATATCATAGAATGTAAGAAATGGAAGGATTCTAACAAATTCTCCTTCCAGCTCTTAAATAACTAGTAGTCTATATGTATTGTGTTATTACTTTAAAAATGCCACTGTTATTGCTTAAAGATCTACCCTTCCCTTTAAAAAGTATAAAACATCTGAGAGCAAAGAAATACAGTTAAGGAAAACAACTCAACATACAGCAGATGTGTGATATAATCAATACTGTAGGAGTTGGAATGTGAAAGATCTAACTTCTAATACTTCCTCAGATAGATTTGTGACTAGCTTTGTGACCCTGGAGAAGTCCCTAAATTTATTTGTGCCTCAATGTCCTTAATGCAAAAGATACACAAGCTTATGAGTTTCAACTCATAAAGGTATCAACTGAATTAGAATAAAGTGCTTTGCTAATCTTAGAATGATTTGTAAATGCTAACTAAAGAATAGTTGTTATAGCTATTGACACAATTGCCATTCCATATGTTTATTCAATAAATGATCTTCAACAAAAGTTTTAAAGAACTCTAATATAGAAGATACACCCATTTCCTAAGGTAGTCCATTTCATTTTGTGAAACCTGTAATTATTTTGAAATTTGTTTTTACAATAAACCTAAACTTGCCTCCAAGAAATGTTTCATTTATTTCTGCCTTCTTCCTTTTCTACTAGGTGAACTAAAAGATCTCTTAAGTTATCTCCCCTTTTTATATCATATTCCCGCCTTATATCAAAGCACCTACAAAAAAGTCCATATCTTGGTCCCCCTTATACTCTTTCTAGGGAGTGTTATCTGAATTTACTCAGGAAAGCAGATCTGACAATTTAGAGAAACCTGAATCATTTTTCCTGGATTGTATAGAAACATCTGAGGGCACAAAAACCTCAAGGTAGGGAGGGAAATCCTGGAGAGGGTCAACTTATTTTATATCTAAAAGCAGCATATCATTATTGTATTTCATCCTAGAAGAATTATCCAAAAATTATTGAATTGGAGAGTCCTTATTCTTTCTAGAGTAGTATTGACTCCTTATACATATAGCTCATGGCAGAAGGAATGCATAACACTGAAAATCTGGAATATGAAAATAATGTCATTTTCAAGAATCTATTCTAGAATTCAACAGAATTGGCTGCCTGAGAATAGCAAAAGTGAAAATCTCAGAAAATGTGATGGCAACATGCCTAATCTTAGACATCTGAAAAAAGTATTCTCATCAAAGGTAATGATGCATGATGCTAGAATGATGCTCCAATATTGGCAGATTTTACAGATACAGTAAAGTCATATCCTGAATAAATATCAACTGCAGTAATAGAAATCCTCTTATGCTGAACTGGAGGATGACAGCTATTGCCAGTGAGAGGCAGTTCAAATACTATGGAATATAATGTTGATTATGCAATATTGATCTTTCAAAAACAGGCATTCTGATAAGCATTGGTATGAACCAAAATAAAGGCCTTTTCTTTATTTAAGAGGATAATATGATCTTATGTCACTCCAATATAGTAACATATTACCTACATCCAGCTTAGTGATGGACTAAGTTTGAAATATTTTTAAGTTCCTCAGCCTGAGTATTCAGCTTAGCAAAGAATTATGGATCTGATGTGCACAAACATATTCAACAAAAAGCTCTATATTTTAGGAGACATCAGAAAAACTCTTTCATTGGTTCTGACCCAAAAAGTCTAGTATTGCTTTTCTCTAAGACCAAGGCTATAAATCAGACTCATTACCTAGGTATCAATATAGAAGAAGATTTAGTCTGCCAAATTCTTCACCCAATAGACAAATTTTCCAGGAACACTACCTGTCATTACTGGATTAATGGTTGCTGAGGTACAATTACATATTTTTCATCATAGTGGGCAGAGAAATTAGTGAACTAAAGAGTTAGTTGCTCAAAACTAAATACTCCTTAGGTAGAGGTCCATAAGATTGTTAGAAAAGCAATAGAATTTGAAGCTAGGATTTTAAGTCTTTTAGTTTCTATGAAGCTATATCTATTTGTAAATGAATTAACACTTAAGAAGCCCAAGTGGGCAATTACAATATTGAATATATGGTTTCCATTTAATAATTGAAGTCTTCTATGCCTTAATCATCTTTTCAAAGGGACTATCTTTACCAAATGTATAATGGGCAAATGTGACTAAAGGATAATTATCTGACAACAGGTATAAAATTGCTTTTCATTAAGTAGTTCATTAATTTTTTGAAGTATATGGTATGTTTATAGAAAACTACCACCTCCACTGTAAGATCTTACTGAGCCCTTTCCTTTGTAGGGTTTAATTCTAACCTGTGGCTTCAATATGTTGTAGTATGTGCAGTAATCAAACTGGCAAAACTATCCCTGCCTATAGATTAATCAGGTAGGGTTATAATTATAGAAATAATTATAAATATAAAGGGTAATAAAAAAGTCCTCAAACCCTTTGTGGATGTTTGCCCCAGGCAATGGAAGACTTTCCTCTCCTGTTTGCTCAGTCAGGTGAAAGAGAACAAGTTGTTCTAATAGTCATAAAGGAGGCTTTAAGCATATGCCTTAAAGCACTCACAGCTGGGGTCAAATATTGAAGATGCCAAGGTTATCCACTGAATCTATGTGTCATCAGTTGTCCTGATTTTCATACTGTCATTGAATTTAGATAATTTTGGAAGAGAAAGTAAGGCTGATGACTTTGTTCAACTCTTCCCCCCATTTAAATCCAAATCAAGTGAAAATCAAGATACATATATTACAACATTGTTTCTCTTCAAAAACAAAATATAAACAAACATATTAAGTGCATTTTTCAAAGAACCTATGTCTCCTGAAGCCTAATGGCCTTCTCCTGGTGCTTTCTAAAGATTTCATTTACCTTGGTTCATACATGCAAAGACCTTCAAAACCATGGGTACTATAGTGATGACAGGACATACAGATAATAGACTACTTAATAGTCCATTTTAGGTTTACCAAGTCATCACTCAGCACTAAGAACCCTCTATATGCCAAGAATCATGCTAAACACTGGAAATACATAGAAGGGGGAAAATATTATCTGCCCTCAAGAAATTACTGATCTAATGGAAGATATGCAAATAACAATGTACTTAATAAATAAATTACAGGTAATCTCCAAGAGAAGTTATTAAAGTTTAGGAGGACAGGAAAAGACTCCTTTAAAAAGGTGGAATTTTAGCGAAGATCTGAAAAAAATTAGAGGAGAAAAATATTCTAGTCATGGGGAGTAGATAACTAAAATAGAGAAAATGAAGAAGTAAATTCTTGGTTAGAGTACAGCAAAAAGACCAAAGTAACTAGATAAACATGAGTGATAGTTTTCAACCACCCTTCAGAAGGATCAACCAGATTTTTTCAGTAACTGCCTTGTCTAAATTTAACTGAGAAATTTGAGCCCCAGATTTTCTTCTTGGTTTCCCACATATTTTCCATGATATGAGTTACCATTTAATTTTTGTGCCTCGGTCATTGTTGCTTTATCCATATCAATGTCTTCAAGAAGGAAATTCTCTTTTTAGATTACTATCCCTCAAACAGTGACAGTGATGGAGAATTCTATTATCCCTGAAGAGAGATAGGGAAGGTTAAATTCTTTCCTAGACAAAAGCAAACTACTCCTCCATTAGAATAGAGAATACAGCATTGATGAGATTTGAAATACCTGATGCATTATATTAGTGAAGAGAAAAACATCTGCAGTTGTTAGGATTCTTACAAGGTACTAAGACCCTTGTAAAGGGCTGAAAGTCTTGAATTAATGCACTGAGGTTGGACAATCAAGCACTTGAGGCTAATTACTGATTGGACAACACTCTATAAGGATATGCTTGGAAAATGGCCCTTCCCACTATCCTGTTCTGGCCCAATTGTTTGGTGTATACAGAGAAGTGTGGGAGGGACTAGGAGGTAGAGAGAGACTAGCCAGGGTCACTTCTGGGATGGAGTCTGAGAGGTGAGGTGGAATTGATGGAGACAATAATTATCTAATTTAGCATGGTTCAGTATGATTGATCTGATCCTACAGGAAGATGTTATGGGTCAGAACTTGAAACAAGGTACTGAGTGGAATTGATGAGATAATGATTCTCTAATTGACATGTACTTAGGACTTACAATAATTCCAAGATTCACACCTTAAAGAGAGTAAGTAAGGAGCTCTCAGGGCCAAAGAGGACAAGCCCACTCTCAGAGGAGGAGACAGATTCATTTCATCTTCCACCTTTGTGCTGGCTTAAGAGGAAGCACAAACCTTTGGATTCAGAGACATTCAGAGTAAGCTAGACCCTGAGGCTGGCAGAGGCAAAGGACTAGTGGCAGGAACTCTTGGAACCAAGGAGAGAGATAGGCCTCTATTAAAGCTAACCAGGCCCAAGGAAGGAGACAAGACTTGGAAAGAAACAATAAAGGACTTTTAACTCTTGGCTGAATTTGGGGTGATTACACTGAACTGAAACTAAGGTTGCCTCCAGAAGCTCCCCAAGAAGCCTGCTCTCAGACAAAATTATATTTTAGAGAAGAATATTATATGCAGTAATTGATAGAACAAATTTTGTTCAATTCTTTCTGTAATTTATTTTCTTCAGTGGGCATTTAGGTTTATTATGGGGGAATTTGAATATAGAAGCACCTTAGCCACCTTTTTATACATTATTAAGAACAGATATATTTTACTGTTACTCCTCTACTGCACCCACAGACATATCTTATATCATTTAATATTAACTGCATCAGATATTTTAGGCAATTGATATTTCAAGGCAGATCTGTGCCACAGTGGACAGAATGCCAGGTCTGGAGTCAGGAATGCTTTTCTTCCTGAGTTTTAATCCGGCTGCAGATCAATTGTGAGACCCTGGGCAAGTCACTTAATTGTGTTTGTCTCCGTTTCTTCATATGTAAAATGATCTGGAGAAGAAAATGGCAAACCACTCCAGGAACTCTATCAAGAAAATACAGGAAGGTATCACAAAGAGTCTGACATGACTGCATAATAATAACAAAGATTTCTCTTTGGCCCCACTCACAATTTAAAAAAGCAGAATAGTGACTATAACTATATGAATAAATAGTAGTTAGTATAAGTATATGTATTTTATATAACTATATATATGTATTATGTGTGTATGTGAATATATATATATATATATATATATATATATATATAATACTATAATTATAAATATAGGTATTCTTTGTTCTGCATTAGCTTGGTGAGAAATAACAAGCATGACCCAGACAGAGCTTTTCACTCATTTCTAACTGAACAGGGATACTCCATTCTTCAGTAGTAAGGTTTCCATCAGCAGTTTTAGAGTTAAAAACCTGAAACCTCTGAAGGAAACTAAGATGCTTCTTTGGATGTAGCAAAATGCTAAATGTCAGTACATAGAAGCCTTTTATATATCTTACAGTTGTTCCTCCTCTCAAGACACCCTGAGATATTCTACCCATCTCAGTTAAAACAGCACCAGCCTTTGTCACAGTACCTCTTCTCATAATTCACACAGCACTTATAAGACTTTTGTGAGGCATAATGATAGCAGTACTATCTATGGAGTCAAGAAGATCTGAGTTCAAATCCCTTATGAGATACTAGCTGTACAATCCATATCAAGGTACTTAAACACTGCTTGCCTCAGTTTCCTCATCTCTCAGAGATCTCTACAGCCCTAATTATCTCAGCCCTAATGGTCAAAAGGGAGGGGGGTTGCAACCAGGGAGATTGAGGTAGAACAATTCAAGGAACTAAGACAGGACAATTTAGGAAAACTGAGGCAGGATAATAAAAGGAAACTGTGGCACAACATGTAGAAAATAGATATAAAGAAAATTAATATAAATTCCAAGTAATTAAAGACAAAGTTGCTGTGTGGGAGTTAGGAAACTTACAGATGAGGGATCAGAATATAGAAGAGAATGTAGAAAGTATTGCTTGAACTTCATCTTGAAGAAAGATTCTTTGAAGTAGACATAAGAAGAGAGTACATTTCAGATATGGAGCACCCATTATATAAGCATAGAGATGGGAAATAGATTGCTCTGTATATATATTTCCATACCAAGTGAGAGAAGGTCTGTATGACTAGATAACAGATTATAGGAACCACCCAATGAAGCTGGAAAGATAGATTAGGATAAGATTATAAATGGCTTTAGAAAACAAAGAGGAAGGTTTCTTGTTAAAGTTACTGAACTTGATTAAATAGGGAAGTGACATGGTCAGATCTGTGCTTAAGGAATATAAGACAGCAGGAAGAACATTCAAGAGGAAAAGAAACACTGTTTGCAGATTGGCCTGAACTAGTATGGTGGCTCTGACTGATTAAGGTTGCTATTTAAAGCTCTGCCTCAACTCCCAGATTCCTTAGAGTTTATCTGGCACTAATTCCTTATCTGTCCTCTAATCACTCTAGAGGAAATCACCTTCCAGGAGGTAGTAGCAAAGTAAGCCTCAGGCTTTCTTACCAACTGTGCGGTTCCCTGTTCTCACCTTTGCTCCCATTCCTTTTGTCTTCCTAATAGCTCTAATCTCAGCAGGATATAATACATTATCTGGAAATCTTTGGAGAGGCAGTGTTTACCACATGCAGTCTACTAGTCTTTGCCCCCTTCAGTACTGATTTTTTTTTCCCACTTGTACTGTTAGTGAGTTTATCAACTTCCTATTCTGTCTTTAAGGTACAATCTTTAAAAATCAAAAGACTTTTCTTATCTCACTACAACTGGCTAGCATTGCAAAAAGAATTTATTTTCATTTTTCTGATACTTGGCAAGTTAGATTTTCTAAAATAGTGAGAAATGGTTACAGGATACTAATGCTTACAAAATGTTTTTTACCATTGTTACTAATGTTTACTCCATACAGTAGCTATGAAATTAATTGTAGAAGACGATGGTGAGTCCTCTTAAGAGAGTTCTCCCTATGCAAATAAAATGTCCCAGCAACAGATATCAGAGTATTATAATTGATTACTTAAATCACCCTTCCTCTCAATTCATCCACACAATTGCAAAGTAATTGCAATTGAATATTTCCCATTAATGCCAACTATTCTTTACTAGGCTTAATTCAAATAAGCCCAATAATTCATGCTAGGACTAGAAAAAATTGAGGAATAATAAAATTCACTAAAAATAACTATTGTTACAACAATGAATTAAAAGCATATAATTATATATACATATATACATAGTTAGGTTTTATATATATATATATGTATATATGTATATATATGTATATATGTATATATATATATACATATACATTTATTTATTTATTTATTTACATATTGGGAGAAAAATCAGAACAAAAAAGAAATGTTACAACAAGAAAACAAATAGAAACTATTATGCTTCAATCTGCATTCAGTCTTTAAAATTCTATGGCATTTTCAATCCAAAGATTATCAAAATTGCCTTGGATCACTGAATTACTGAGAAGACCTAAATTGATCATCATACTATTGTGTCACAGTTCCCTTTTATTGTCCTGTCTCAGTTACTTGAATTTTCTGCCTCAGTCCCCCAGATTGCAACCCCCCCTCTCCTGACCACTGATATAATTTAGGACTGGCTACTCTAAGGCTATAAAGTATAAATATGTAATCTCAAAATAAGAAGGAGTACTGACTTCCTGGCCCCTAAATCCTCCTAAATTATCAAGAATTTATAGTTGGTCCTGCCACCACTCTGTGAAAACCAAGTTGATGATTCATCCTTGGAAATTCTCAGCATTTACCAATATTCAGACTCCACCCCCTTGCCTACCCTGATCTATGGAAATATTTATATATGATTCATTGTAATCTCACATTTGATGCTGCTGTGGAAGCAGCTGCTACTGCTGCTGCTGAATGCTTTGAGACATCAGTCCTGAGACCAAAATGAATGCTTTGGTCCCAGAAATCTCCCCCTCTCAGAAATCCAAATAAAAATTAAAAACTTTGTAATCTCTACCTTGCCTCAGTTTCTCTGGCATTACAATAGTTGATCATCACACAATTTTGATGTTGCTAAGTTCAGTGTTTTTCAGATTCTGTTCCATTCCCTCAGATTCAATTCATGCAAGTCTTTCCAGGCTTTTCTGAAATCAGCCTGTTCATAATTTCTTATAGCACAATAATATTCCATTACATTCAAAAACTATATTTATTTAACCATTCCCCAATTGATAGAAATTCACTAATTTTCCAATTCTTTTCCATCACAAAAAGAGGTGCTACAAACTTTTTTTTTTTTTTTTTTTTTTTTTTTTTTTTTTTTTTTTTTTTTTTTTTGCACCTGTAGGTCCTTTCCCTGCTTTTATGATCTCTTTGGGATCCTGACCCACTTAGAGGCACAGCTGTATCAAAAGATCCAGTTTGCACAGTTTGATAGCCCTTTGGACATAGTCCCAAATTTCTTTACAAAATGATTACATCAATTAACAACTCTAACCAGGTTTTCCAAATCTCTTCCAACATTGATCCTTATCTTTTTCTATCATTTTAGCCAATCTTATAGTTGTGATGTACCTAAGAGTTGTTTTAATTTGCATTTATATAACAATTGGTGATTTAGAACACATTTTTTTTTCATATGGCCATAGACAGAAAAATGTATAATTATTAAAAAGAAGAAAAAGATGTTGCTCCCCTTGTTATCTATATTCATTAAGGTAGCAATGGGATAGTTTTAGATATATGGAATAATGTAAAATAAATGTTATTTCTTTAACATGGAGAATGACTGGTATATAGATTGGAATATTACTGTTTACATTATGTAAAACATAATGAAAGAAAGAAATTCAGGAAAAATGGGAGGATTTTGGGAATTGTTAACGTGAAGATGGCAAATTTAAAATAATAATTATTGCAATGACTGATGTAAAGACAAACAACTATAAAAGACGCAATGATCAATAAAATGAATACTCACAACTATAAAGACTGATAATCATTTTAAAACCCCATCTCTCTTGAGATATCAGGGACCAGAGGTATAGAATGACCTATATTTTCAGACACATCATGTAAAATTTTAAATGTTTAAATATATTTATTACAAACAAGTGCTTTTATTTTATTTTTTGAGAGGCGAGTATTAAGGAGTATAGGGATAGTGAGAGCAATATTTTTAAAAGGAAGACAAATTTAAAACATCTTTGATCAATAATTACAAATAAAAATAATACAATATACAGAACTTGAGAAACAGACAATCAAGCAGGACAGTGTTAGAACTAACATGATAAATAGAAAACATATCAAAACAACAGCAAGTTATACATAATGGAGATGAAGTTTTCATACGCAAATACCTTTTTTGTTGTTCCATATCTAGCAAAGTGTTCATGTTTGTCAAGTTGATGACAATTAAACTTTTAAAAAAGATAATCGACTGAAGTGTGATAGAGGTTGTTGCCTGTATTAATGGTGGAATCACCAATAAAACCATGAGTCCTTTTAATTTCTTAATTGACCATAATTGGAATTCTTTAACATCTATATTATCTAAGAATGGAGAAAATTTTCTAACACCCATAGGCACTTTAATAGTTTACTATTAGTGCTAAAGTATGCTTAGAACTTTTAAAACATTCTGTCTGCTTCAAGATGATGTCCAATTTCCAATCTTTACTAGAATTCTGATTATCCATACTTCTAAAGAGAGGAGGTGTGACAAAATGGTCAAGAAGATTAGAATTAAATTGCTGCTTCTGGCACATTATGGGCTACTTGACTATGGTAAAGTTACTAAACCTTTCTAAAGCAAGTAAGTAAAGGAAGTAAACCTTACTAAAACTATTTTCAGACAATTTTTTTAAGATTGTAGAGCATTTGCTAATTAGTATTAATCAAAGGAATTTCTTCCCTAGAATATCACTAGAATGAGTAAATCAATTCTAAGCACCCCATCAGCATGGAAACACTCATATCCAGATTTAATAAAGCAGATACATACATATCTCAGCACACACACAAAAACACACAGATATAGATACATATATATAGATATACACATGCATGATATATACATACATATGTATATATACATATAGATATATATATAGATATAGATATAAAACTATATATGACTATCTATATAAATGTGTGTGTGTGAGAGAGAGAGAGAGAGAGAGAGAGAAAGAGAGAGAGAGAGAGAGAGAGAGAGAGAGAGAGAGAGAGAGAGAGAGAGAGAGAGAGAGAGAGAGAGAGAGAGAGAGAGAGAGAGAGAGAGAGAGAGAGAGACTAAGAGGGGAAGGAAGCAATGAGGCAACTGGGATTGAGTGACTTGCCCAAAGTCACACAGCTAGTAAGAGTCTGAAAGGCCAGATTTGAACTGAGGTCCTCCTGACTCCAAGGCAGGTATTCTGCCCACAGATACTGCCAGCAACAAGCATGGGTCCTTGATGAAGCAATGAGTAAAATGTATGTTGGCCCAGGCAAGTTAAAGCTTAAAGCATGGAACTGACTTTATTTCTTACAGCTTCCCTTTTATACACCACCATAAGCATAGTTTTCTTTATTATACATTACACAAAGGCCAGAAAACTACAAATCAGAATAGAACACCTTTCATCCTGTTATTTATTTTTATTTTTGAAAACATCCTGTCTCAAAAATATGTCATGGCAACTATTATATTATCAGTAAATAATCTGAAGGAACTCAGATATGAGTTATCAGATGGGAAAGTGGTCTCACCAAGTTCTCTAAAGTCCTCTAAGTAACGTTGTCTTGCTTCGGTCTTTCAAAGAACTCCCCATACTGCACCACTTAAATGTCCTCCCCTAGGTATAAATACATTTCAAGACAAATTCTGCCACTATTTCCACTTCCTCTTTCTAAGGACCTGAACTCTAACTCTTGTGTGCATAAAGAGACATTTCACAATGCAAGTTGTTGTTGTTGTTGTTGTTGTTGTTGTTGTTGTTGTTGTTGTTGTTGTCGTTGTTTGATAAAAGGGTTCTATTATGGCATTCAAAATAGCAGCTAAAGATAACTAAAAATAACTGAGTGTAAAAATTACAACCATTATGATCTTATTGGAAGTTTCAAGGTGTGTGACATAATAGTAAGAGACCTAATGCTCAGAAATCAATTCCTTTGCTTTCTGTCTAACTTACTGCTTCACAAACTTCTAGAATTCTTAACTTTTCTCATAGTAGTCATAGAATTTCTAGGACAAAACAAAAACTTTACAAATTCATTATTTGCAACATGTACTTAAGAAAGACGCTTTACTGAATATCTTAGATGAATAGAGCTTGATCTATGTAGACAATAGGTAGCTAAAGAAACAGGGGGAAAGATTATGGCTTGGTATCAAGAAAAGAACTCCAATTCTGCCTCAAATACTTACTAGACATGTGATACTAGGCAAATCATTTAACCCCTCTTTGCCTCAGTTTCTGTAAATGAAGAAAAATAATAGCATTATCTCAAGAGTGTTGTTGTGAGGACTTCTGGCCAAGATGGCGGCATGGAGGCAGACAGCTGCTTGAGCTCTGTGTTTTCTCACAGAATTTATTTCATGACAAGCCTCAGAGTTAATGCTTGACCAGAAAAGAAACCCACAAATAATCACCAACAGACGACATCCTTGAAATTTGCCAAAGAAGGTCTGTGTTTGCTCCGGGGAGGGGACGAGCAGGCTGGGTCTAGCCTAAGGGCAGGCAGCAAGAGCCAAGCAGGCAGCTCACACAGCTCAGACCAGAGGGGGAGGGGTGCGATCTCTTCTGTTTCTGTGAAAAGACTTTTACCCCAGTGTGGATGTTCCGTCTTGGCAGCAAGCCAGGAGCAGCAGAGAGGGTGTAAACACCAGAGGTGAAGAAAAAAACCTGGGAAAGCTAGCATCTCTCTGGACATGGCCACCCCCACCCAGAGTGACTCAGTGTGTTCTTAGAGCCTCAGAGATCAGACACAGTGCAGCCATCACTTTGTTGTTAGTGCCTTGCTACTGTCTCCCGCAGTCTGTAGAGGAAGCCTGGTAACACCTTCCAGCCCCATCACCACAAAAAACAGACCAATTGTTTCTCTTGTCAATTTGTTTTCTTCCATTCATGCTCTGACAAAATGAACAAAAAATGTAAAAGGGCTCTAACCATTGATAGCTTCTATATGGATTGAGAGCAGACTACAAAACCTGAGGAGACTAAAAGCAGACTGTCTCAAGAGGAATCCCTTAAGGGGGATATGATCTGCTCCTCAATACATAAGACTCTCATAAAGGAAATCAAAAAGGCTCTCACAAGAGAGCTATAAAAGAAATGGAAAAAGGAAAGGGAAGCTTGGCAAGAGAGTCTGAAGAGGTCATCCCAGGCATTTAAAGACAGAGTGGATAAAGAAAACAAATCATTGAGAAATAAAATTAGTGAGTTGGAAAAAGAAAACAGCTCTATAAAAAATAAAATGTATGAAATGGAAAAAATTCCATAGAAGAAAAAAATTCACTTAAAATTTAATTGGACAATTACAAAAAGATATAAAAAAGTGAGTGAAGAAAATGCATCATTGAAAATTAGACTCGAACAAGTAGAAATGAATGACTCAAGGAGAAACCAAGAAGTAGTCAAACAAAACCAGAAAAAAAAAAAAAAAAAACAATTGAAAAGAATGTCAAGAACCTTATTGGAAATTAAACAAACCTGAAAAACAGATCAAGGAGAGACAATTTGAGAAAAATCGAACTCCCTGAAAAATGTGAGGGAAAAAAAAAGAGCTTTGACATTATTTTCCAGGAAATTATCAAAGAGAACTGCCCAGACATTTTGGAAACAGAAGGTAAAATAGACATTGAAAAAATTGAAATGAAAGGGACCCTAAAATCAAAATGCCAAGAAATAGAGTGGCCAAGTTCAAGAACCATCAGACAAAGGAAAAAATATTGGAAGCTGCTAGAAAAAAGCAATTCAGGAGGAGCTACAATAAGGATAACTCAGGACCTAGCAGCATCCACATTAAAAGAACGAAGGGCCTGGAATATGATATTCCAAAAGGTTAAGGAACTTGGTATGCAGCCAAGAATAGCTTACCCAGCAAAAATGAGCATCGTTTTCCAGGGAAATGATTATTTAATGAAATAAATGAATTCCATCTATTCTTGATTTTATATATACACAAAATGTTTGATCTTCAAATATAGAACTCAAGAGATTTCTAAAAAGGTAAAAAGAAATCTTGAGAACTATATTTCTGCCATAAAGATATATAAAGAACACATGTATAATTTGTCCTAGAAACTAGAGGTGGAAAGGAAATTATATCATAAAAAAGGGTAAAGTGGTGGTACTATATCTCATGAAGAGGCAAAGGTAACCTGTTACATCTGAGAGAAAGAAAGGAGGGGGATGAACATAGTGTGTATCAATAGACATATTAAATTTATGGTGAAACTTCTTCCACTTCACTGAAAAGTTAGAGGGAAGGAGTAAGCTAAGGGGAAGGGAATACAGAAAATGTGAGAAAAAAGGGGTAAAATAGGAAGAGGAATTTTAAGGTGGGGGGGATACTAAAAAGGGAGAGTTGTGAAAAGCAAGTGATGTTCACAAGTTTAATACTGGGTAAGGGGGTAAGAAGGAAGGAAAGGAGCAAAGCACAAGAAGGGGTCAACAGGATGGCAAGCAATATAGAATTACTCATTCTAACCATAAATGTGAATGGGGTAAACTCCCTCATAAAGAGGAAGCAGTTAGCAGACTAGATTAAAAGCCAGAATCCTGCATATGTTGGTTACAGGAATCAAACCTGAAACAGGGTTATACATTCAAAATAAAAGTAAATGGGTGGAGAAGAATCTACTATGCTTCAGATGAAAAAAAAATGCAGGGGCAGCCATCCTCATCTCAGATCAAGCAAAAACAAAAAGTGATTTAATTAAAAGAGATAAGGAAGGGCATTATATCTTGCTAAAGGGTAGCATCAATAATGAAGCAATATCAATATTAAACATATACACTCCAAGTGGTGCAACATCTAAATTCTTAAAAGAGATATTACGAGAGCTGCAAAAAGAAATAAACAGCAAAACTATAATAGTGGGAGATCTCAACCTTGCACTCTCAGAATTAGATAAATCAAACCACAAAATAAATAAGAAAGAAGTCAAAGAGGTAAATAGAATAATAGAAAAGTTTGATATGATATTTCTTTGGCGAAAGCTAAATGGAGACAGAAGGGAGTACACTTTCTTCTCAGTAGTTCATGGAACCTATACAAAAATTGATTATATACTAGGACATAAAAACCTCAAAATCAAATGCAGTAATGCAGAAATAGTAAATTAATCCTTTTTAGACCACAATGCAATGAAAATTACATTTAATAAAAAGCCAGGGGAAAATAGACCAAATAATTATTGAAAACTAAATAATCTTATACTAAAGAATGATTGGCAAAACAGCAAATCATACACATAATTAATAACTTCACCCAAGAAAGTTATTATAATGACACATCATAGCAAAATGTGTGGGATACAGCCAAAGCAGTAATAAGGGGAAGTTTTATATCTCTAGAGGCCTACTTGCATAAAATAGAAAAAGACGTCAACAAATTGGGCCTACAACTAAAAATGTTAGAAAAGGAACAAATTAAAAACCCCCAGACATATTCTAAAAATAAAAATAAAATTAAAAGTAAAAAAAAATTGAATTAATTAATAAAACTAAGAGTTGGTTCTATGAGAAAACCAACAAAATAGACAAACACTTAGTATATCTGATTAAAAAAGAAAAGAGGAACAGCAAATTGTTAGTCTTAAAAATGAACTCACCACTAATGAAAAGGAAATGAAAACAATAGAAGATACTTTGTTCAACTTTATGCCAATAAATTCGATAACTTAAAAGAAATGTAAGAATACCTTCAAAAATATAGCTTGCCCAGATTATCAGTGGAATCAGTAAATAGTCTAAATAGTCCCATTTCAGAAAAAGAAATAGAACAAGTTATTAACCAACTCCCTAAAAAAAATCCCCAGGACCAGATGGAGTTACATGTGAATTCTACCAATCATTTAAAGAACAACTAACTCCAATGTTATATAAACTATTTGAAAAAATAGGGATCGAAGGAGTCCTACCAAATTCCTTTTATGACACAGACATGGTACTAATACCTAAAACAGATAGCCTGAAAACAGAGAAAGAAAATTATAGACAAATCTCCCTAATGAATATTGATGCCAAAATCTTAAATAAAATAGCAAAAAGACTACAGAAAATCATGCCCAGGATAATACAGTATGACTAAGTAGGATTTATACCAGGAATGCAGGGCTGGTTCAATATTAGGAAAAGTATTAGCATAACCAACTATATCAATAACCAAATTAACAAAAACCATATGATCATCTCAATAGATGCAGAAAAAACATTTGATAAAATCCAACATCCATTCCTACTAAAAACACTTGAGAGTATAGGAATAAATGGACTATTCCTTAAAATAATCAGGAGCATATATTTAAAACAATCAGTAAACATCATATGTAATGGCAATAAACTGGAACCTTTCCCAGTAAGATCAGGAGTGAAACAAGGTTGCCCACTATCACCATTACTATTCAATATTGTACTAGAGACGCTATCCTTGGCAATAGGAGCTGAGAAAGAGATTCAACGAATTAGAGTAGGGAATGAGTAAAACAAACTATCACTCTTTATAGATGATACGATGGTATACTTAGAGAACACCAAAGACTGTGCTAAAAAGCTATTAGAAATAATTCAGAACTTTTGCAAAGTTGTAGGATACAAAATAAATCCACATAAATCCTCAGCATTTTTATACATTACCAACACAATCCAACAGCAAGAGATATAAAGAGAAATTCCATTCAAAATAACAGTAGGTAGTATAAAATATTCGGGAATATATCTACCAAAGGAAAGTCAGGAATTACATGAGCAAAATTACAAAACACTTGCCACAAAAATAAAGTCAGATTTAAATAATTAGAAAGATATTGACTGCTCTTGGATAGGCCGAGCCAATATAATCAAGATGACAGTACTTCCTAAACAAATCTATATATTTGGTGTAAAACCAATCAGACTTCCAAGGAACTATTTTAATGATCTTGAAAAAAAAAATAACAACAAAATAAGAACAAAAAATTACAAAAGGTCAAGAATTTTAAAGGAATTAATGAAAAAAAAAAAATCAAATGAAGGTGGCCTAGCTGTACTTGATCTAGAACTACGTTATAAAGCAGCAGTCATCAAAACGTTTTGGTATTGGCTAAGAAATAGACTAGTTGATTAATGGAATAGGTTACATTCACAGGGAAAGATAGTGAATAAAAAATAGCAATCTAGTGTTTGACAAATCGAAAGATCCCCAACTTTTGGGATAAGAATTCATTATTCAACAAAAACGGCTGGGAAAACTGGAAATTAATATGGCAGAAACTAGACATTGACCCACATTTAACACCACATACTAAGATAATATCAAAATGGATCCATGATTTAGGCATAAAGAACGAGATCATAAATAAATTAGAGAAACATAGGATAGTTTACCTCTCAGACTTGTGGAGGAAGAAGGAATTTGTGACCAAAGGAGAACTAGAGAACATTATTGGTCCCAAAATAGAAAATTTTGATTACATCAAATTAAAAAGCTTTTGTATAAACAAAACTAATGTAAGCAAGATTAGAAGGGAAGAAACAAATTGGGGAAAGATTTATACAGTTAAAGGTTCTGATAAAGGCCTCATCTTCAAAATATACAGAGAATTGACTCTAATTTATAAGAAATCAAGTCATTCTCCAATTGATAAATGGTTAAAGGATATGAACAGACAATTTTCAGATGATCAAATTGAAACCTTTTCCACTCATATTAAAGAGTATTCCAAATCACTATTGATCAGAGAAATGCAAATTAAGACAACTCTGAGATACCACTACACACCTGTCAGATTGGCTAAGATGACAGGAACAAATAATGATGAATGTTGGAGGGGATGTGGAAAAACTGGGACACTGATGCATTGTTGGTGGAGTTGTGAAAGAATCCAACCATTCTGGAATTATGCCCAAAAAGTAATCAAACTTGGCATACTCTTTGATCCAGCAGTGCTACTACTTGTCTTATATCCCAAGGAAATACTAAAGAAGGGAAAGGGACCTGTATGTGCCAAAATGTTTGTGGCAGCACTTTTTGTAGTGGTTAGAAAATGGAAAGTGAAAGAATGCCCATCAATTGGAGAATGGTTGGGTAAATTATGGTATATGAATGTTATGGAATATTATTGTTCTGTAAAAATGACCAACAGGATGAATACAAAGAGGCTTGGAGATCCTTACATCAACTGATGCTGAGTGAAACGAGCAGAACTAGGAGATCATTATACACTTCAACAATGATACTGTATAAGGATATATTCTGATGGAAGTAGATATCTTTAACATAGAGAAGAGCTAATCCAATTCCTATTGATCAATGATGGACAGAATCAGCTACACCCAGAAAAGGAACACTGGGAAATGAGTGTAAACTGTTAGCATTTTTTGTTTTTCTCCCCAGATTTTTTTTTACTTTCCGAATCCAATTCTTCCTTTGCAACAACAACAACAAAATTCTGTTCTGCACATATATATTGTACATAGGATATACTATAATATATTTAATATGTATGGGAATGCCTGCCATCTAGGGGAGGAGGTGGAGGGAAGGAGGGGAAAAATTCAGAACAGAAGGGAGTACAAGGTATAATGTTGTAAAAAATTACCTATCCATATGTACTGTCAAAAAATGTTATAATTATAAAATTAATTAAAAAATTAAAAAAAATTTAAAAAGGAAAGAACCCTCTCTCAGGCTATTGGACAGACAAGACAGTAATTATTAGTATTCCCTGAATCCAATTTTAAAATTAGGGCGGGGAAGAGTTTCTATGAATAACATAGAAACAATGCAATAGAACCAATAAAGATTCCCAAAAATCTCCACTGTTGGAATAAGATAGGGGTTCAGATCCACACTATCTCTATTAAATCACTTAATTGCCCTCAATTTTACTTGTTGTTGCTGAGATCATGATTATAAACATTTACTCAGTTGGAACATTTATCTATCAGTATGTCTCTCTCTAAAATACTTCTGGGGCAAAAAGGGATAAAATGACTTGCCCAAGATCACAGAGCTAGAATTTTTTTAGAGGTGCTACTCTAAACTACTATACCACAATGCTTCTTTCGATTCTTTAATGATGTACTACCTATCTCACAGGGTTTTATGATGCTAAAATGCTTTTGATAACCTGTGTCAAAATCAGTAGACTATGAGCTTCCCTACAAAAATAAAAGTTCCTTAAAAATAAAAATAAAAAAAGAGTGTTGTGGTGAGAATTAAATCATATAATTCATGTAAAATGCTTCGTTTGGCTAGTAGGTAGCACAGTGTCAAGCCTGGAGTCAGGAACTCATCTTCCTGAGTTCAAATCTGACTTCAGACACTTGCCAGCTATGTGACCCTAAGCAAGTCCATACCATTTTTGCCTAAATTTCCTCATCAATAAAATGAGCTGAAGAATGAAATGGCAAACCACTAGGCTATCTTTGCCACGAAAGCTCCAAATAGAGTCATGAAGAGTCATATCTGCCTGAAGTGACTGAATAAAATGCTTTAATACAAGTAAATACTATATAAGTACCATTTATTTTTATTAAAAAAGCTTGATCTCTTTGCTTGTATTGACATTTAAATAAGCCAACAAGCATTTGCGAAACAAATATCTGTGCCAGGTTTTGTGTAAGACCTGCCTCTAGAAGCTTATAATCTAGATATGGGAGACAACTATATGCAAAGAAAAATGTATGAGAATTTTAGGAGGAAAGGGATCAAGAAGCTTTTTCAGCTGAAATGAAGGGAGCTTAAGTTACTAAGAGAAGAAAGTGATGAAGAACTGCATTCCAGTGATGAAGAACAGTTGATACACATAGAGATGGGAGAATGAGTTGTGAAGAAAAAAACTTTCAAAAATAAATTTAGATGAACAATTATGTGAGTGAAAGAAGTTGAATGTCATAAGCATAAAATGTAGATTGAGACCCAATTGAGAAAGTATTTAAAAGCCAAAAAGAGGGGTTCGTATTAAATCCTTGAGGTAATTAGGAATCAGCTGAGTTGCTTGAATAGAGAAGTAACAGGCTTAGACTAGCACTTTAGGAAAATCATTTTGCATCTGTGTGGAATATGAAACAGAAGGGAGGAGACACTTTAGGCAGGAAGAATAGTTGGAAGGTTATTGCAAAAATTCAGACAAGAGCTAATGTCACCTTAAACTACTCTTATGGCTATATATGAGTATAGAATAAAGTGTCTATATAATAAATGTTTTAGAAATAGGAATATAAATATTTATCAACTGGTTTAATATTTGGGTAAAAAGTGATGGACCAAAGTTTACTTCAAGGTTATAGGATAATAATATCCTGGAAAGAAATAGGGAAACTTAAAGAACAAGAAAGAAGTTTTATCATTTATGAGATACCCATAGGACAGAGGTCAAGAAGCTTTAGAACTGAAAAAAGTCCATCAAAATAGGCAATTAAATAATTGTTAACTTTAATGAGAACACTCTTAGTGGAATAATGAATTTGGAAGCCAGATTACAAAAGGAGCAGGAATGAGTGCATAGAAAAGAAATGTACCTACCTTTTTTCCCCTAAGTATTGGCTTAGAAAAAAGAGAAAATATAATATGATAGCTTTCAGTTCCAGGAAGGTCTAGTAAATATTGGCATATTTATAGGCAGCAAGGAAGGATCCAGTTGATATAAAGAAATTGAAATTTAAATATGGGCAAAGGATAGTTGTAATAGCATTCTACTAGAGAAGAAAAGGGATACAAGTAGGGGGTTGGTTGTGACAAGGAAAAAGTCATCAGTTTACTAGAGATTGGAATAAGGAAGAAGATAATAAAATATCAAAAGATTTTGAAATGTAGAAAGGAGAAGAGAATCAACATAAACAATCAGTATTTTCTCAATCTATTTGGTCAAGTACAGTAAAATATGCGTATTTTCCAAACTTTTGGCCAAGTTCCATCTTTTTTTACTTCTCTGAGGTAGATATTTTTAAAATAAAAACAACAAAATTACCAGTAAGGAAAATTCAGGGTTGCTGATTAAGAGAAGGATTTTTTTTATCTTTGTGGCCAAATGCAGATTTATTTATAATTAAATATTTTTAAAAGAAATTCTATATAAAATTTCAACAAGGACAAGATATTTAAAATGAAAAATAGGGACATAAAACATATATCTTGCAGTGCTTAACACTTCTGAGATTTATATCTTTGGGATTTTGTTTTTCAAAAAGCCTTTCAATTTTTGAACTTCTGACTGTATCTTTCTGTCAAGGGTAAACTTCTCGATGCTAATATTAGATTTATGCCATTACCAGACCTCTAATTTTATCTTTTATCCATAATAGACTCCGGGATTCTAATTCTAAACTGCCTACATGATTGTAAAAACATGTTATTAGCATTATTTGTTTGGATTCAGATACAAACACTGAACCAGATCTTGAATTCAAGAATTAATTTCATTTCTGTATAAACTGTCATGGTCATGATAACCAGTCACATGGAAAGTAGAAAATATGTGTCATCTCATTAAACAGCTGTCTAGACTAAGACATAACTCATTTATTCCAGTTTCGTTACGATTCGCACTTTTTAGTAGACACATGGAAAGTTAAAGTTTACAAAGGAATACAGCAAACATTACAGAGGTGCATACTACTGAAGCTGGAATGAACCATTTCCCTCATTTTGCATATGAGGAAACCCATACTCTGATTTTTTTTTTTTTTTTTTTTTTTTTACTTTCCTAAGGTCACAAATTCAATAAGTGGAAGAATCAGGGATAATAAGACCATAACCTATATGAACAGATTTAAGAATTAAGTAACCTATTGTGTTTTCTCTTAAAGGACAGAATTAAGACAAATTGATGGAAATAATATAAAATTATAGTTTGATTTAGTATTGAGAAAGACCTTTCTATCATTTAAATAAAATTGAAATAAAATAGGATGCCTCAGGAAGTAGTGAGATGCCCATCACCAGAAATCTTCAAGCAGCAGTTGTTGTGGATGTTTTTTTTTTCCTTTTTAATTTATTCTCTGCTAAAAGTTTAGAGTAAATACCTCTAAGATATCATATATATATATTATATATATATATATGATATCTTAGAGGTATTTACTCTATATAGATAGATAGATAGATAGATAGATAGATAGATAGATAGATCATGTTAAATCATAGGTTTCTAAAATCAGGCACATTAAGACACAGGTAGATATAGATATAGAATACATAGATGATTGAAATACATATATAGAGAGATGCTGCTGCTGAACTGTCTGAAAAATAATTTCCTTGGGTTTTTTTCCAGAAATAATATTGAATTTGCAATGATCTATTCATTGTACCCTCTGTTCCTCTGAATCTGTCAGCAAGCCATTAGAACACAATTCAATATGTGATTGGAGAATAATATAAAATTAATTATATTGTGTATAGTGATCAAACCTATGATTTTGGTCTCATTTGTCTTAGATTTGGTCTCATTTGGTCTCATTACTCTAGAGAACTCAACAGCAGAGATTAGAGAAAATTGAATATAATATATTGGTGGACATGCCAAAGTTGATGTGGTGTACATAGTATTTCACTAAAATGGTACATAATACCATTTTAAAAGTCAATTAAAGACAATAATAGTTTTGTAATCCATTTTAAAATTATCTTTTACTGACCAGTTCTTACCTTTCAGAATTGATCTTCCATCTAAGATGTCACTTCTACTAAGAAATGTATGCTTTCTCATTATGTGATACAAAAGTTCCATTTTCAAAAGAGGAGATTTTCCTCTTATTTTTGCAAATATTTGTTTTTATCTTAACTTTCCATCATACAAAATTTGATGGGCTGGAGTGATTAACAGACATAGATATTCTGATAAATATTCAACAACTTGTTGTCTGAGGGGCAAGGTGAGGAGAGTATGAATATGACACTTTTAGATTTAATCTGCATGATTAATATTTTCTTCATCTTTTTCTTCAGGCTAGAAATTCATCAAAACAATAAATCAAGATGTATTTGTAGCATTTGCTGATTTTTCCAAGGTATAAATGTTCACTGAAAATTTAAAAATTAATTCCTGCAGTAGTTCAAGTAGTTCAGGTTTTAGTACACCTCTGAGTTGAACATGGGTGAAATAATAGAAGGCAGGATGAGGTAATACAACAACAACAATACAACAATACCACAATAATCTAGGTGTGACAAGCAAAAATGCCCAATATCAACTTTTTTATTTTAGTAGGTTTTTTCCCTCTTTATGGAGAGCAATGCCTTGTTGTTGTTTTTTTTGTTTGTTTGTTTGTTTGTTTTGTTTTGTTTTGTTTGTTTTGTTTTGTTTTGTTTTGTTTTGTTTTTTTACCATGTTGCATGAAGTTTCCCAGTGCTCCAGAGGAAAACAGCTATGCATTGTAAAGCTTCCTCTGCAAATTCTAGTTCCATTAGAATAGAATGAGCATACATGACATTTGAGGAAAGAAGCCTAGGATCTTGGAATCCAAATGGAAGTGATCTTAAAGATTTTCTATTTTCCCCATTTTACAGATAAAGAAATCAGGAATCCAGACAAGCCTCTTCTCAAGATCTCATAAGTAGTATATGATAGAGTTAGAATTTAAGCCAGGACCATTTTTTAAAATCAAAACTTATGCTTTTTTCATTGAATCACATTGCTTCCCATGATAATGACAATTTAACCAATGAAGTACTTTGTGATTTTTGTCTATTCACAGTCTCAACGTTAACAATTTAGAGTCAGATAAATTGTTAGTAACACTCTATTTTCACTTTTCAAAGACTTCTAATTGCAAATGAATTTATTGGTCACTTTATTACAATAGTACTTCATGCACAATGTTCATAGATGTAATTTTTTTCAAATATGAATATGAAACCTTTTTTAGTGTATTAGAAAGCATAGGTATTATTTCTTGAAAATATTTAAGTTTTTAACAGAATTCTAAGAGATCTTTCATGAGTATTTGAAGATTACTATTTTTATTCTCATGTCTTTGGTTTAATCAAAAAATTTAGTGAAAACATTAATCATGATAACACTTATGTGAATCAATTGAGAACAGCCATTTTTTCTGGATTGTACAAAAACAACTGTTGTGTAATATCATTGTTTCACAATATCAATTCAACCCTAATTCTTCTTATAAAATATTTTGGAATTGGCCTAACTTGAAGAAAATATTACCTATAGATTTAATTATTCCTAGTTAAAATTTTATTTTTATGTAATGATTTAAAGTCCACAAAGTGCTGTCCTCACAGTATTCCAGTAAAGACTTTGCTTGTGTTGTCAAAGGAGATCGCATAGGTCAATGAATCTATGACCTATTCTGTGCAGGGTTACTCAAAGTGGGCAGATCAAACTGCCTAGTTGTGGGGGGAAAAATCTTAACGATATTATAAATCTTCATAGAATTGATCAACTTTAAGCATAACACTAAAATATCTTACATTCATCATAGTGGATTGAAATGCTAAAGTAGGAAATTAAAAAATAATTGAAATAACAGGCAAATTTGTCATTGGGGTACAAAATAAAACAGAGCTGAAACTAATTGGATTTTCTTGAGATAATTCACTGCTTATAACAAACACACTTTTCCAACATCCCAGAAGATGATTCTACTCATGGATATCACCAGATGGCTGACATAAAATTCAGATTGTTTATGTATTTTGCAGCCAAAGATGAAGAAGTTCTACACATACAGTTAAAATAAACAGTGGGGCTGGCTGTGGATTAGATCATGACCTTCTTATTGCAAAATTGAGACTTAAATTGAAGAAAGCAGGAAAAAGCATGAGATCATATAGATATGACTTTAATAACCCCCAATATGGGGGTTAATAAGAAGGATATTAAATTGAAGTGGGAAATATATCAAAGAATTTAGATATGTTGGATCTGAAGAAATGAGAAAAGGCCTGCAACATTATGCAAGAGGCAGTCAGAAAAAATTCCAAAAAAACAGAACAAAAAAGTAAAATGGCTGTTTGATGAGGCTTTACAAATAGATGAGGGAAGAAGAAAAGGGAAAGAGAAAGGAGAAAGGGAAAGATATACTCAGTTGAATGCAAAATTTAAGAGTATAGTAAAGAAAAAAAATTCTTAATTCAGCAATGCAAAGAGTCTGAAAAAACACAATAGATTGAAGAATGCAAGATCTCGAAGAAAATTAGAGATGTTACAGAAAAGTTTTGTACAATAAGGGACATAAAAGAAAAAGTGTTAAAAATTTAATAGAAGCAGAAGAAAATACGAAAAATTGATAAGAGATGCCTAAAAGCACTATAAAAATGTTTTACCATCAGAAATAACTACAATGCTGTAGAGCCATGCATCCTGGAGAAAAAAGTAAAGTGGATCTTGGGACATATCGTTAATAATAATGGTAGGAGAGGTGATAGAATTCCAGCTGATTACTTAAAATTCTAAAATATGATGTTATTAAAGATGCTGCCTTCAATATGCCAGCAAATTTGGAAAATACAGCAATGGCCTCTAATTTTGAAAATATCAGTTTATATTAATTATATTCATATATATATATTTATTTATTATAAGGGAGGACAATGTCAAGGAATGCTCAAATTGCTAAACAATTTTGCTCATTGCACAAGCCATCAAGTTCATACTTAAGATTCTGTACGTGAGGCTCCATCAATACATGAACCAAGAATTATCAGAAAAGCAAAGTGGTTTTCAAAGATGTAGAGAAACTACAGACTGAATTGCCAATATTCACTAGATTATGGAGGTTTTAAGGAAGTTCCAGAAAAAAAAATCTATTTCTGCTTTCTTGACTATACCAAAGCCTTTGATTGTGTGGATCCCAAGAAAATGTTGCAATTTGGCAAGGAGATGTGTGTAGCAGATCATCTTACTTGTTTCCTTAGAAAAGAATGTGGGAAGGGGCAGTTAGATGGCAAAGTGGATAGAGCACTAGCCCTGAAGTCAGGAGGACCTGAGTTCAAATTTGGATGAGACACTTAATGCTTCCTAGCTATGTGACCCTGGGCAAGTCACTTAACTCCAATTGTCTCAGAAAAAAAAAAAGACAAAAACAAAAACAAAAAAAAGAATATGGGCCAAGAAGCAACAGTTAGAAACTAAGGAACAAGAGATAAGGATTAAGATTGGAAAAGGAGTACAATAAGGTTACATAGTGTTACTTTATTTAAATATTTAAAGTCCATCATGCAAAATGCCTAGTAGAATGAATCAAATGCTGAAAGAGAATGTAAAATGTAATTTGAAACTACACAATACTCTCTCTCTCTATGTGTTTATATATACACATGAATATGCACATATGCATATATGTATATATATATACATCTACATGTATGCATGTTCATTTATTTATATAAATTAAAATCTTGGAAATTGGTCCTATCATCTCCAAGTAGAAAGAGAATAAATGGAAGCAGGGCCAGTGTATATTTTTGGACTCAAAGATTACTGCAAATAGTGATTTTAAAAACACGTAGTCTTTGAAAGAAAAACTTTGTCAAATCTAGGTAGCTTACTTAAAAATCAGAGGCATCATCTTGCTAACAAAGGTTCAGATAGTCAAAACTGTGGTTTTCTCAGATGTGAGAGTTGAACTATTAAAAAAAAAATCTAGGTATCATAAAATCAATGCTTTCAAACTTTAGTGCTGGAAAAGATTTTCTAATGTCTCTTGTACAACAAGAAAACCAAAATCGATCGATATTTAAGTAAATTAATTCAAGCTATTCACTGGATCATGAAGCTGAAGTTTAAATACTTTGGTCATATAATGCGAAGATGAGGATCATTGAAAAAGACCATGATGTTGGAAAAGTATGAAAACAAAAAGAAAATATAATAATAGAAGATGAGACACATAGTATAATGGAAACAATGAAAATTAACTTGCACAGATTTTGAGAAATAGTAGAGATCAATTGTTGTTGTTGTTATTTTTCAGTTGTTCAGTCCAACCCTTCATGACCTCAACAACAACAGGTAGTTTAAATATGTTATTTCTTTTTATAGATGAGGATACTGAGATGAAAATGTTTAAATGATTTCTACTAAATCAGAAGGAAAATTGTTAGATTCTTACTAAATGCTAATGAGATAATGAGATATTAGGTTCTTATTAAGTGCTAAGTTGGTACTTAACAATTCTCTAGTTCTGGCCTTTAAGGGAAGTTTTACCCCTTTGAACTTTTGGGAAGCAGCTTAATGTTTAATAGGAGCAAGTTCGAGAGTGATCGGCAGTTTCTGGAGACAACAGAACTTTACAATTTGGCGCCCAATGTGGGGCAAGGACTTTTGCTTATCCTGACAAGGACTTATTCTGAGCCCTTCAGAGGAGGGCTTTACAGAAAATAATTAGTATGTTTGCATCTGTTCTGACATTACCTTTCTCCTTTGTAATCTCAATATAGTAGTTATCTATTTTATCATTACTTTATTGTATGCAATTAAATGCCTTGTCTCCTTGCCCTATCATGCTTTTCTCTTACAAAACTCACCACTGGATAATTTCTGACATTCACTATTTCCATTATTAATCAGGAGCCTCTTACCATAACTGGAACAGCATATTACAAATTCACATTCTTTAACATCTGTTGAGCCTGCAGTGAATCAAGGCAGTCCTTGTAGTTCTCCCAAAATGACTCCATATCTCACTCTCACAGAAGCAATTTCAAACCTTATCTTTACTCTTTTAGTTTCCCCATAATACCTACTTCCATTTCTTTTCTATAAGCTGAGTACTTATTGCTTACTTTCTTTTAAAAAAAAAAAAAAACTGGTTACTCAGTAAGATCTTTCTTTCCCTTTTCAGTATCTCAAAACCTCTTGACATTATCTTCCATTCTTTTCTTCTTTCTTTCAGTGTCTGACAAAAATGTGACTTTATCCTTGCTAAGGTCACACCTTCTAATTGTTAGCTTACCATCCCTTCTCATACTCTCCAATAGATTTTGACTTTAACTATCTTCTATGACTTTCTCTCTCTCTCTCTCTCTCTCTCTCTCTCTCTCTCTCTCTCTCTCTCTCTCTCTCTCTCTCTCTCTGTCTCTCTCTCTGTCTCTGTCTCTCTCTCCTTACCATCAATTCCTCTTTTCACTAATTTTCTGCAATTTCTCTCCAATTTTAAACATTTCCCAATCAACTTGCTCCTTTCATACTACATTCAAAATTGTCATCAATGCATGTTTAGAAAACTTCATAGAATTTTGTTAAAATAATTATCCCATATCTTGCCTCCATTTCTCAACCAAACTTTTTTAGTTTTATCACATTCAATCTTTCTATTTTCTCTACTTCCCTTGTTCATCAAAGTATTATAATTTGTCCTCTGAAATCCATCAAAGCTCATTTTGTCTTCATTCTTCAAAAGGAACCCTCTATTTCATTTTTTTTTTGGTCTTCTAGATTGTACTTTTCTATGTTTGTAATACACTGCCTCATCACCTTTACTTATTGAATTCCTTTCTTCGTTTCACATATAATTTATTATTTTCTGCCAGAAGCCTTTTATGACTCCCTTACTACTTTTCTATCAATTGCTAGTACTTTAGCTTCCATACTAACTTATTTTGACAACTTTGTAAATATTTTTATATTTATGTTATACAATTATATGCTTTATGTGTCTGTATGTAGGTACATATGAATACATGCATATACATGTGTTTCCTCACTCATTAAACATTGTAATCTAATTTCATTGCCACGTATTGTTTCCTTCTTTCTTTGTATTTGTAGCATCAGTTTAGTATCTGACACTTATTATGTACTTAATCAGTACTTTTTGATTGACTGATTAAGACATAGAATTCAAGAGCAAGTTTCTTGACTCAAAATTGATGACTTCTTATTTTGTACATGTTCTAAATCTGGTTCTACAAACAAATATTCCAAATGTCTCTTTAAACTCAGAATTTTCCTAACTTAAAAATTACGGCTCTCTACACACACACACAGAATCATACATATAATGGTAAATCAAAATTTCATAAGGTAGATCTTATGTAGGTTATAAAATACAGGATTTAATTGTGGAAAAAAAATCTTAAAGACCATATAATCTAACCCCTCTTTTTGAAGGAAATTGAGTTACAAAGAAGTCAAGTGACTACCCCAAGGACACTAAATTAATAAGTAGCACAAAGAGGTAATGAACCCATATCCTCTTGTGGCAAACGTAATGTCTTATTTCCTCTATTCTATGACCTATAACTAGTCTGTATTGAAGGTGGTAAATTTCCCTGAATTCTCATAACTTGAGGCTTTTTTCTACTTGTCTAGTTATTCTAATACATAGATTAAAATATTCCCCCAAATGGATTTGTTGTCCAGACCTAAAACTTATTAATGTTACTTCCTCTTTACTTTCTGTTTGTAAATCTTCTTTCTTATTACCAAATTTTGCTTTCCAACAAATTAAATACCTCTAAATACTTTTTGAGATATGTATATATACACACAGAGTTGTTAGAACATTTTATGTTCATTTTTGCTTATTGTTTTAGTATATCTATTTTTGTTATAATAGATTGATTTAATTTTTGGAGTGACCTTTCTGAAAATTTTTGACAGTAACTTATTCTAATGAAATATTTAATAAGATAGATGAAGATGTTCACCATTTGGCCAGTAGTTTGACCTGGACTTTTCAGTGGATTTCCTGCATTATCTTTTTTCTCTGTTTTTTTCCCAAATCAAGGGGCAAATATTTTATTATATTGCCAAGAATGGGTCAAATACATAAGGATTTTTAAACAAGGATAAGAGTTTTAACAATTCATAAAGAGTTCCTACCATTTAGCAAGAGGAAAACTTTAATAAGTGGAAGATGCCATGAGCTGGGAGTATATTGTGGTCTTCTAACTATAAAATGAAGTTTACTATAATAAGAAGTATGCCACTGGATAGCAGTTGAGGAAGAATCTATATTATGAACTGACTTTTTGTAGGGGAAAGTTAATCTTGGGGACGGGTGTAAGGCTGGTGTTTGACATCACAGTTTGGCTTTCTGATTGGAGATAGTTAAGATGAAGTTTCAGACATCTCCACCTAGACTATAATCAATTTTGATTGTCCACTGGAACAAAAGCCCTTCTTAAGAAAAAGAGGTCTATAAGATAGGGCCAAAATGGGTTCATGATTTAGACGTAAAGGGTGATACTATAAGCAAATTAGGAGAATAAGAAATAGTCTGCCTCTCAGATCTGTGGAGAAGAAAGGGATTTATGGCCAAAGGAAAATTACAGAACATTATACAATGCAAAATGGATAATTTTGATTATGTTAAATTAAAAATATTCTGTACAAAGAACACCAATTCACCTAGTATTAAAGGGAAGCAGAAAATTGGGGGAAATTATATTCAAAGGTTCTGCAAAAAAGCATCATTTATAAAATACAGAGAGAATTGAGTTAAATTTATAAGAATTCAGGCCATTGAATAAGTTATGATATATGAATGTATGCAATATTATTGTTCTATAATAAACCAATCAGGAGGATGATTTCAGAAAAGCCCGGAGAGACTTATATGAACTGATGCTGTGTGAAATGAACAGAATTAGGAGATCACAGTGGATGGTAATATCAAAATTATAGAACAATCAATTCTGATGGATATGATTCTTTCCAATAATGAGATGATTGAGACCAACTCCAATGATCTTGTGATGAAGAGGGCATCTAAAGCCAGAGAGAGGACTGTGGGAACTGAATATGGATTACAACATAACATTCTTACTCTTTTGTTGTTCACATGCATTTTGTTTTCTTACTCATTTTCTTTCCTTTTTGATGATGCGATTATTCTTTTGCAGCAAGAGAATTGTAAAGATAGGTTTACACATTTTGGATTTAGTATATATTTTAACATGTATAACATATGTTGGATTGCTTGCATTCTCAGGGAAGAGTGAGGAGAAAGAGGGGAAAATGTGAAACACAAGGTTATGCAAGTGTCAATTTTGAAAAAAATTATCCTTGTATATGTTTTGAAAATAAAAGGCTTTAAAATATTTTTTAAAAGAATTCAAGCCATCCTCCAATTGATAAATGGTCAAAGGATATGAACAGATAATTTTCAGATGAAGAAATTAAAACATTTCTAAAAATACTATTAATCAGAGAAATGTAAATGTAAATTAAGACAACTCTGAGACACCACTATGTGCTTCTCAGATTAGCTAAAATGACAAGAAAAGATAATGATGAATGTTGGAGGGCTTGTGGGAAAACTGGGACACTAATACATTCTTGGTGGAATTTTGAGTAGATTTAACCATTCTGGAGAGCAATTTGAAACTATGCCCAAAGTGCTATCAAAATGTGCATACCCTATTATCCATCAGTGTTTCTACTGAGCTTATATCCCAAATATAGGTTAATGGAAGAAAAGGGACCCACATGTGCAAAAATGTTTTTAGCAGCTTTTTCTTTGTGATGGCAAGGACCTGGAAATTGAGTGGATGCCCATCAGTTGAAGAATGGGTCAATAAGCTATGGTATATGTATGCTAAGGAATTTTATTGATCTATTAAAAAATGATCAGCAGAATGATTTCAGAGAGACTACATGAATTAATGCTAAGTGAAATGAGTATAAAATTAACTGAACTTTATACACAGCAATGACAAGATTATGTGATGATCACTTCTGATGAAAATGGCTTTTTTTCAACAATGAGGTGATCCTTTTCCAATATACTTGTGATGGAGAGAGCCACCTGCATCCAGAAAGAGGACTATGGGGACTAAATATGGATCACAACGGAGTATTTGCACCTTTTTTGTTGTTTGCTTGCTTTTTTTTTTCTTTCTCATTTTTTTTTCTTTTAGATCTGATTTTTTTATGTGTGTGTGTGTGCAGCATGATAAATGTAGAAATATGCATAGAAGAATTATATATGTCTAACATATATTAGATTGCTTGCTATCTAGGGGAGGGGAAAAAACTTGGAACACAGGGTTTTGCAAGAGTGAATACTGAAAACTATCTTTGCTTATATTTTAAAAATTAAAAGGTACTTTTTTAAAGAAAGGTTTAATTAAGACTGAATTGAGCCTATCTGTGCCTTTCCCTGCTTGCCTGAGGGGTAGTATAACTTAAGAGTGCTACAGTCTTTCTCTACTAATACTCACCTGGATACCCAGTACTTTATCATTTCCCCTTCAAACAAATTGGACCCGAAATCTTTTTTGGGTGAAGAAAGGTCTTTTTATCTGCTGAGATTGGTCATAAAGTTGTTCTTGACTTAGGGGTCCTCCTCAAAGGGATGATGACGTCTAGAACCCAAAGTCTTGTTCATACAATATCCAGAGGATGCTGCGTCTCAGATCATTGTTGACTATCATACTTTTTCTTGTTTATCTCATCTTTCATGTTTTCACAATACTGATCCAATATTCCTCATGAACTATTCTGATCACCTTTGTTTGGTCTTTACTCAAACATTTTCAATACCTTGCTATTACCTATTCAATTACATAGAAACATTTAGATTTGCATTCAAAGTCCTTTACAATCTGTCTCCAACCACCCTATAAATTCTTCCCCTGTTTCATTCTCAATATAAACTTAAATACTTGTCCTCCATTTTCATTCTTTAATTTACAATCTCTGCATTTTCTCATAATGTTCTCCTTGCCTAGAATGTACTCCCTCATCATTTCAACTTTTCTAAGTCCCCTCTACTGACCTCATTTTATTAATTATTTGCAAGTCATAATTAATAAATTGATTATTAATTATCTAGAAACTATATTGGTTAGACTTCATTCATCACGATAAATTACAGAGCAAAATGACTCCTAGAGACAAAGAATAAGGTCACCAAAAATTATCATACCAACATCAAAGACAAATCTATTAGGTTCAGCAAAGACAAGTTAAATTTAAAGACAACAAGCAAAGCTAAGAATTCTTTAGATAAGAATTAGTCTATTACAGAAACACAAATTCCCCGACAATATTTACAGTTGAACAAAGCAAAATTCACACTGGTTAATTATCCTAAATTCTAATATTTCAAACAGAAAACTATAATTAAGAATTAAAACAAAGATAGGTTATAAGAATGTAACTGACCTCAAAATATTTCCAAACCTCTACCTCCATTCTGAATGTTCTTTATTCTTTGTATTTAGCAGTCCTTCTCTTGTCTCTACACCTTTGCACAAACTAGTGTCCAAGCCTGAAATGTAGCCCCCCTCCTAAATTCTTTTTAGAATTCTTACTTTCCTTTGAGGTTCATCTCATGGACTACCTTCTTTGAGAAATCTTTTCAGATTCTCTTTGATGTTGGAACATTCTCCCTACTTCTTCTTAGCATAAATATTTTTAAATTACAAGTTAAATACTCTGAGTAAGTTCCTTATAAATGGGAACCATTTATGTCTTATGTATACACACACACACACACACACACACACACACACACACACATAACACACACACACACACACACACCCAGGCACGCACGCACAAATATACACACATGCAAATACATATATAAATATATATATATATATATATATCCCTGGGAATTTGGGCACAAGAATAATGCTTTGCATTTGATAAGTACTTAAATGATTTTATAAATAAATTGGGTTTGGTTGGATTTTAACTATGCTTCATATTGAGCAAAGTGATTTCTTCTGTGTACTGACATATTGCATCCTAATGAAATATAGTATCTTTCACCTGAAGACCAAATTAATTAAGTCTGAAGAGATTTCAGGGCAGTAACAACCACTTTAGAAGTCAAGATAGTCTGTTATTTTGGGGAACAATATGATATAACTTTAATATGTATCAGTAAAATTAGATGACAAATCAGATAGATATCCATACATACAGAGAGTAATACATACATATGAGCATATACATAGAAGCATGTGTATACTAACACATAATATTTTGTGTCCGTGCACATATGTTGATATACACATGTGTCTTTGAATATATGTATAAATGTAAAAATATTCAGAGCTACTAGAGTGTATGCTCTGCGAAAATCTTTGTACAATGCAAGGCACTTATTGTTTGTTGGTTAATGAAATAATTACTTTCAATTCAGAATGCTATATATCTTTGATTGAAATTACAATCAAACCAAAGCTACATAGCTAATAGCTTATTATATAGTATGTAGATGTTTTAAAATTATATGTGTATATTTTATATTATCTATAAATATATGCATATATATGCACACATTGTATACATGTACACACAAAACATATATCATATACCCACTTATACAGCCAATTCATATACATGTATACATACACATGTATATTTGTATGGATATATTTCACAATTTTTTCATATATCTATGTTATCTACAGATATTTACATTCATATGTGTATACATATATATATATGTATATGTATATATATATATATGTGTGTGTGTGTGTGTATACACACACACATACATAAAGACACTCAGATTTAAAGCCAATTATTAAAATTTGCTGTCCATTACCTTAGAATCAGAAATCACAACATACTACCTATGTTTAAGTCCTTGTTTTTCAAACTATGAGTCATGACCCACAAAACACAACACATTGCAAAACAACTGCCAAAATTGTTGAATATTTAAGGTGTAACACCTGCACAGATATGTGCATATTTTCCCTATGGAAAAAAAAACAACAACTTTGAACTAAATAAATAAAACATGATCAACATGGTAAATACAATCAACTGGCAGCAGATACTTGACAAGTGTATATGGATCATTGAGGGCATAATTTCAAAAAATGGATCAGCAAAACTCCTTTCCCTCCTTTTCTCATTCCCATCCTCCACTCACAGATGGTTTGCTGGACAAAAAAGAGTAGACACTTATGACATGGGATACTCAAAATTATGGATATTATCCTCCTCTCCCTGCCAGCTCAATTATATTGGAAAGATAAATCATAATAGGTTGTGGACATATCCAATCATATATTCAGGTTTTTTATGTGTTCCTTTAACTTTGCTGTATTATGGTACAAACTACTTTTTTTTTCTTTTTCTCTTTTAAACTGGTTACTATATGTCTCTGATAACTTCAATAGTATTGTTTTCTATAATGTTAAACTCAAAAGTTTTAAGGTGTTCTCCCAAATATCTCTTTTTTCACTTACACAAATATTTTTGTTGAGTCATTTCAGTTGTGTCCAATTCTTTACAAAACCATTTAGGGTTTTCTTGGCAAAGATACTGAAGTGCTTTGTCATGTCCTTCTCCAGTTCATTTTATAGATAAGGAAACTCAGGCAAATGTGATCATATGATTTGCCCAGGGTCACATAGCTAATAAGTATCTGAAGCAGGATTTGAATTCAGGAATATTAGTCTTCCAGGCTAAAGGTCCAGTGTTTTATGCCCTGAGCCACCTATACTGATAACAAATGTCATTTTTAAAATTAGAAGTGCAGCCTTCCTCTTTATTGCAATGCTTGTGTAAAGAATACAAACACTCCATATTTTAAAAATGACTTTGAATGCTGTACCCACTTTCATGATTACAAAACATGCTGAAAAGTAGATGTTATTCATACTGGCACATATCTGTATGGCCAGTAATTCTTCTTTAATGCCTGTTAACCTTTTAAGGTCAGAAAATTAACCACAGCTACAGGGAAGTTACTGTCCTGATATTTTCCTATCTTACTCATTATTTTTCTCAGCTACATTCTGCTTTACAAAGGGTGAGAGGACAGCTCTGAAACACAACCAAACAACCCTGAAGATTAGGTGACCAAAGAATCCCCTATAAGTTCCAGAGAATGCTAGAAATGGAATGTTCCTGTACTAACTTCAGAAGCAAAGAGTGATGGACTCTTTCTCCCTTTTCTAATAAAAGTCTGGGCACAAATGTTTAAACAATACTAGTGTTCATATATCTCTCCTGTACACGAAGCACTGTGACTCTCTTCTTTGAGCTGGTATTCACTGGTGTCCTCCTATGCCCTATTTTTTATTGCTTCTTGAGCTAGCTGCTTAGTCAGCCCCATTCATTTACTGCAGTTATCTTTCTGTGCTGCTGTAGCAATACCTTGTTCACAAACCCAATCCAGTTATTTTTATTTTCATTTATATATCACTGTAAATATTTGCAGAGTTGCACAAATGATTTTTATGGGCTACATCACATCAAAGATAGGTCTTCCTCCTAAATGCAGTTATACATATATTTAATATATATGTGTTTATATATGGATATATATGTATACACACATATATATGAATAAATGAATATACACACATATAAATGTATATATATATACATATATACATATACATATATGTCATTGAAAGTTTAAAATGTGTGACAGTTTCTATGACATTTTTATAGTCTTTATTCCTGATTTTAACGAATCCCTCCCTATGTTCTCAATGTTGTGAATCTGTCTTTTTTTTCTAATAGTACAAGGCCAAATTGGTTTCTATCTGAAAGTACTATGAACAGAACTGTTTTCTTAGCATGTTTCCATTGGCACCTTGGCAGGTATCCAATGTTGGTGCAAATGTAAGTTAGACTTAAGGTTAGCCACTGACAATTTATTACTGACAATGGTATACTCTTCTATTCCATGTGCAGAGAGCTAAGGTGCTAAATCTGCTTGGAGGAGGGGCTATAAATTCTAGAAGAATAAAACAAAAGAAGAAAATGAGATCAAAATAAAGAATGGAAAGAACTATCCTCTATCAAATGAGTTGAAAGTGATAGAGCATAGGTAATAAAGGAGACTGATTTAAAGAGATGAAACAGAAGAACAGATAGATTTGTTTTTCTTCATAAGCTTCTTAAGCATCAATGGATACATACCTTCTCAATTTCTTTCTAAATAGCTTCCATAATCATTCTTCCATCTAATTGAGAGCCTGTCTTGAAATGTTTTGTCATTCTATGTATGGTTAGTAACAAGATAGTTGCCCTACCTTTTTCCCTTGCTTTCAAAATAGAACTGATCATACTTCCTTTCCCTAATGAACATTGCCTGGATTCTTTTTTATGACATTTTTCATACCTATGATTATTGGGACTAAAGCCTATTTTCATCACCTTTGAAATTTTCCGTTACCCCTCAGAATATGTTACTTGGATTTTTTTCTAAGTCATGCCATTTTTTGATTTGCAACCACATAACAATAGCACTTGAAGAATTCTCGTGTCAAAAAGATAAATTTTGTACCAGGGAGCAGCTGAGATTTTTGAAAATACTATATAATTTTCCAGATAAAGACATACTATCCTGCTTTGTCCTTCTTCATCAATAATGGACATAGTTCATAGTTCATTTGTAATCCATATTCAATGTATGCTGACTGTTAAACTGACTTTCTAGTCAATCAAGCAAATTACATATTAGTAGAAAATTTTTGTTACCCAAAATTTGAGTTTTATTACATGTATATGTCTATACCTCTTTTTAGTCAATCTATTAAGAAAGAATTCTTTAGCAAATAAATTCTTTAAAACAAGATCATGGACTAAATCATTAACCTATCTTTAGGAACTTGGAAAATACCTATTTGCATAGAAGAATATTATGTATTTTTAAATATCTTTGAGATTTGTAGTCCATCATATTCCAAAACTATTTAATTGGAAGTTTATAAATTAGAGGTAATGCAGCATAAGATTAAGATTAAGAGGATGTGAAACTTCATGTGAAGGAAGAATGTGAAAGGAAAGAAAGTAAAACTGGATATTAAAGCTGGTAATCCTTACTATCAACTAGTGCCAAAAACAAACGTAATATGTTCTATAGTTTTAATTTTGTCGACTAAAGAATATAACAGATTTATCTGCAGAAACACACTTTATCTTAGAACTATATTCACGCAGGACCCTTGAATAAGTCCCTTGTGTATCCATTTTACAAACATTTTTGAGCACCTACTATTGTTAAATGCTGTTCTAAATGTGATTTAAAAATGAAAAATGTCTCATTTCTACCACCAGTGGACTTTTAATACAGTTGGAAGGATGAGAAAAACATACAAAGAAGTGTAATACAGAATTGACTATTATGAGAGAGAAAGTGACAGAGTGGCAAAAAGTAGTGTTATGTCAATAGAAATAATATCAAGTTGGCAGGATGTGGGAAAATATTTAAAACATTAATTTGTATTTGATCTATGCCATAAATTTAGCAAAAGGATATTCTTAGCAATGTATAATGAGTAAAACTTAGAAAGTGTTAAAATTCGAGTTATCTTCAGAATTTGAAAAGTAATGTATGGTGCATAGGAAATTCTATGTGTCTCTCTCTGTATATCTTTTTCTCCTCATACTTGTATTCTATTTCAGTTATCCAGTCATGCTTAACTTCTGGTGCACCCTTCATCACAAACTCCCAATGGTCAGTATCCAAGGATGATGAATCTTAGTGTGAGGTAACTCATGACTTCTTTATAACTTCATAACTTTAACACTTCTTTATATTCTTTGTGGCTAAATGTCTTCTTTGATGTGGAAACAGATGTATTCTATCCTCTATATGTTGGCCTAATACCTTCCTTTGTCCTAGTAGAATGTGAGAATATTAAGTTCCTCGTGGACCGAGAATGTTATTTTTACTTTTGTGTCTCTAATCCTTAGCACCATTTTGTTTAAAGGAGATATGTTAAACTGTTATTGAATTTAATTGAATTGGAATAAAAGAATATTTGTTTTCTATAAGGAAAATTATAAGTCAAATTTTAGACATATTACATTAATTAATTATATGCAATTGTATATACATACACACACACACACACACATATATATATATATATATATATATATATATATATATATATATATATATATATATATATGTATATACATATAAGTCATTGTAAGTTAGGGTTAGTAGGCTTAGGGACCATTTGGTTTTTAGGATTGTGTAAAATGACAAGCAAAATGCTAGGATACAATCCCATTTAAAATAGGAGTTGTATCTATCACAAAGTCATTCCCTTATACTCTTTTTTTTTTTAATAATAATATTTTCAGTGTTCAGAGGAGTAAATAGCTGAAGAACTCTATCCAATTTAACCTATATGTGATTCCTATCTATGGAGTAAAAGGTTGATGGTAAATTAATGCATGTTGCAAATAAACTAACTTTCTATAATATGTTTAGTCAATGAGATGGAAAATATAATAATGATTAGAAATGAATTGATCATTTCATAATTTATAAGTAATGAGGAGTTTATCTTTTAAAGATAGAACAAAAATGCTTTAAATCATGATTTGCATTCACCACAAAGGACTCTATCTATAGAATGAAGCAAAGATTCAATCTCTGCTTTGATCTACTCAAGAATTTTTGATTTCATAAAATTATCAGGTTTCTGAATGATTGTTAAAATTATTGGTGCCCAAGAGACAGAACAATGGAATCCACAAAATAGTGTGAAATATACTTGAATGAAATAATGATCAATGGGGGTGATACAACAAATTTTGTATTTATTTCTACCTCTAGCAACTGGGCCCTAATACTTTCAGTGGAAAATAATGTATTCTGTTTAAGTTGTGGTGATTGTGGGTGAGGAATAGAATGGGAAAGATTTAAGTCATTTAGAGGATTTTAATTTTTAAATTGTCTGTGAGTAGCTACACCATTTTAATTTTAAAATCCTAACTAGCTACATCTGTAGATGAATAGATAAATGCACATTTATGATTTTTTCTTTCTTTTTTAACAAGAAGTAGCATGATGAAGTGAAAGAACAACTATATCAGCAGTCAAGTGAAACTTGAATTCAAATTCTGTTTTCAAAATTTTGAATATGCTTAATCATATGTAAGTAACAGATTCGCTAAGCCTTAGTTTCCTTATCTATAAGATGATAATATTACTTATAGCATATACTTTTAAACTTAACAGTGACAATATATGCAAAAAAATATATATATGTCTGTGTGTGTGTGTGTATACAAAAAATTTACATATGATATATTTGGCAAATGTTATTGGATCATAGATTTAGGTACCAAAAGCTAGACTTACTTAGAGTTATCCCTAAAGCAACAAAGACCTGGTTTCAATTCCTGCCTCTGGTTCTTTGATTCTGGAAAAGTCAATTAACCATTCAGTATTCTAGGAGCCTCTTTTAAGATTCTTCATGGTAGAGAAGTTACTGTCATACTATTTGTAGAAGGAATTACCTTCTCAAGGAGTTCCAGACAGGAAGGAAAATATAGGTCTTATCACTCAAAGAATCTTAGAGGTCATATGGGGACAATGTTCTAGTTTAACATCCTCTTTTCCATTTTACATATGGAGAAATTTGGATACATAAACATTAACTTATTCAAGGTCAAAAAGCTGTCAGGGAACAGAACCAAGATTTTGACTCAGGTATGTGATTCTAAATTCAGTTTTCTTTTTAACACACCATATAACATTATTTACTCATTTTTGTTTGTTAGTTGATTATTTGCTTTTGTTTGTTTGTTTTGTCATAGCCTTTATTAAAGAGAGAAGAAAAAGGCTAAGTCTCTGTTTTCCTAAGATCTAAGGAAATAAAGGTTGGTTTTGCCTTACCTACTATCTTGTTGTTGTGTCATTCATTCATATCCAATTCTTAATAACCTTTAAAACAATAATGTCCATGAAGTTTTCATGGAAAAGATATTGAAATGGTGTGTCACTTCCTTCACCAATAGATAAAGGCTTACAGAGGTTAAGTGACTTGAGGATTCATACAACTAGTAAGTATCTGAAGTCAGATTTGTACTCATATATTACTGACTGCAGTCTGGTGCTCTATCCACTGAATTGCATTCCAGGGATTTTCTCAAGGTCATACAGATGGTAAGGATCTGAGGCTGAACTTGAATTTAAGTGTGCCTGATCACAGCCTCAAAACTCTAAATATTGAGCCATCTAGCTGGACCAGATCCTGCTTGGCAACTCAATTGTCTGTTAACTCTTGCTTCATAGATGAAGGTCTAATGGAGGAGACAACAATCCAACAAATAGCTACAAACAAACTGAATAAATGTATTGGGCCTGCATATACTTCTGAAAATTTTGCACACTTTTGTGCACAATATCAGATTTTATACACCACTGGAATAGCCTTTAAGCCTCAAGGACAGGAGATAATAGTGAGGAGAAACAGAGACATCAAGGCACTCCTCCAAAAACAAGAGAAAGGGGGAACCACAGGTAACCTTAGAGAAATTCTAAATTTAGCTCTTTACACTATTAATTTTTTTTTTTACTTTTGATAAAGATGCACTGGCTCTGCCAGACAAGTTTTATAACCCACTGGAAGGGCAGTGTCCAGTGAGAGCAGCTCCACTATCTTTAGATAATTTCCAGGTGATGTGGAGAGATCCAGAAAATAATTAATGGAAGAGAACAGATAGTTCACTGCTTGGGCCAAGGAACCATATTCGCCTTGTTCATTGGAGAGAGACAGAGCAGACCCTTGAAATGAAGGAGAAGACCCAAGAAACATTGGGTGATTCCATCGCTGATTGTGCCCACCACTGAAATAACATGGCAATTATGGCTCTTGAAGCATGAATATCAAAAATTGTTGATAAGATTGTTGTAGGACTTATAAACCCTCAGGAATCATTGTGACATGATAAGATATTTACAGGACTTAGAAATCTGCAGGAATCATTGGATTCTCTGACACATGAAGAAATGGACAATAGATTGGTTTTGGACTATCTCTTATATGTTGAAGGAGGTGTATGTGTGGTTGTTATTTATGTAGTCTCCTTCTAGGACTTATGGGCATGTATAATTCCTCATGTTGATTTATGTTGTTTGTTACATCACTACTAGCCTGTGTTATATTATTATGTGCTTATGCAATACCTCCCATGGCAATGGATTTGTGAATACCTATTTCAAGTAAAACCTTTTAATCCAGAGGAGATCTGCTAACAATATCTGGTTTGGTGTTCTCACCTCCTTGAGAAGTCAGGGAGGGCGTGACCACATGTCAATTATACTGAATCTTGCATTAACTGATACAAAGCATAATGGTCAGAGCCAGAAGAACAATATACACAATAGCAACAGCATTGTAGTAATGATTACCTGTAAAAAGACTTAGACAGATGAAGAAATAATCTAATACAGTTTCAAAGGACTCATGATGAAAAATGTGATCCATATCCAGAGGGACCTAAGGAACTCTGAATGCAATTTGAAATACATTTTTTCACTTTCTTTATGTTTGTATATGTATTTTCTTTTGCAATGTGGCTTATATGAAATGTTTTGCATGCTTCCATATACATAATATATATTATATTACTTGTCTTTTCACAGGGCTGGATGGTAGAAGAGAAAATTGTAACTTAAATTTTTTTTAAAATGAATGTTAACATTTTTAAAAATGTAATTGGGAAATATCTATTAAAGAAATAAAAATATTGACATTTAAAATTAAAAAAAATGAAGATCACTATTGTTGATAGTTCAGTTCTAAGGGAACAGGATCCAAAGAAAAATATTGATTGAAATCAAAAGAAATCAAAAACCTTTCCTATGTAAAGATCAGATCTCAGACCAAGAAAACAATGACCATAGCTTTTTTCATATCACATCATTGTGAAACAGTAAAAGCTTCCAATATCTCAGAGCCAACTCTGAAAATAGCAAAATATACATAGAATCCCCAATGCCCCTATTTTTGTCCACCTGCATTTTTTATTTCCTTCACAGGCTAATTATACTATTTTGAAGTCTTATTCTTTTTGTACAGCAAAATAACTGTTTGGACATGTATACATATATTATTTTTAATTTATACTTTAACATATGTAACATGTATTGGTCAACATCTGGGGGAGTGGAGGAGGGGAAAGGAGGGAAAAATTGGAACAAAAGGCTTGGCAATTGTCAGTGAAGTAAAATTACCCATGCATATATTTTGTAAATAAAAAGTTATTATAAAACGTTAAAAGAAAAAAAGAAGAAAATAGCAGTGTAAAAAAGGAAAAACTCTAAAATTTGGAACATTGGCCTCTCACCACCACATTCAGAGCAGAATGTCACTTTAACATAAATTCAAAGACTAGAAATAGGCTGATAAAATTAGCAAATAAAAAAAAAAGTATGAAGTTGCTATAGTGACAGGGAAGATCACACATAAAATTCATCAAACAAGATGGCAAAACAACCACAAGCAAAGCCTCTAAGGGGGAAAACTAATTTGGATACAAGAGCAACAAGAATATCTGAAAGCTAAAAGATTTTAAAATTGAATAAGAGTGATAGAGGAAAAATCAGCTTTAGAAATGAGTGAGAAAAGAAAATTATGGGAAAAAAAAACAATACAATTAACCTCGTGGCAAGGTATAATAAATATTGAATAGCCCCTTGAAAATACAGTTGAGTTCAGACTTCTGGAAGTCAAAATAAAAAAGTAAAAATAAAATAATAAAATAAATAAATAAATAAAAAGTAATCAGGAAATTGACTTTAACTTTCCTACATTCACCTCAAAAGAAACGTAAAATACAGCCTCAAAATGAATCCCTGAATAGTAGAACCATCAAAATGGTAAAATATTCTACTGGTCTAAAAATCTTGGAATATCAGCAGGAAAGGTCTGTTTCATTGGGTAAAATGGGGGTACATTAAAACTCAGGAACAATTCCAGCAAGCCAGCAGTAAGCACCATCTCAGTAAACCAGCAAGTACTGATCCACAGTGCACAAAAAAAAAAAAAAAAAAAAAAAAAAAAAAGCAGGCAAATGCCAATATCAGGACTCACCATAGGACTCAGCATAGCCAGGCAAAGGGGCAGACATCAGTGTCAGACCCTCCAGCACAGTCACTCAAAAACCTCAACACACTTAGAACAGCTGCATTTCTTAGCAAAAAGAAAGACACAGTGGGTGGTAAGGGAATGAAACTAGTGCCAGGAGCTTCCATGTGCTTCAAAGCAGCCCCAGGCAAGTAGGTAGAAGCCAACTCCAAACACTGCAGGCACCTCAGCAAATAAATAGACACCATCTCAGTGACTCCTTTTGTAATTCAGTGAAGTCAGAAGAATGGTCATTAAGGTTGACATGTGCTTCAGCATATTTTGTGTAAATAGACATACACCAGTGTTAGGACCTTCTTTCCACATAGACCCAAAATATGGGCAGACATCAGTATGAGGACACATACCACCACAACCACCAGCTCAGATGAAAAATATATAAGCTGTCAGAAACCTACAGTTTCCAGTAGCACCAGTCAGTTTTTACTTTCTCAGCATAGCAACAGACACAAAGGTTTAACATGGGTCTCAGGAAACAACAGTGCAGCAGTACATGAATAGCCAGGGCATCTAGACCTTGGAATAAGAAGTTGGAAAAGGGCCCCTTTCATGCCAAGAGTAGAATTAAAGTTTAAAGTAAGGGAAAAGACTGCAAAAATTAGAAAAATGAGCAAAAAATCTTAAAAGAGAATTAGAAGAGGGTATGGAAAAGGAAAACCAGAAATTATCTGAAGAAAACTCCTAAAAAAAGATTTGATGAAATGGGAAACTCCTGACAAAGATATGAAAAAAAATTCCAATTCTTTGTAAAAAGAAGAATTTGTGAATTGGAAAAAAATGCAATGAACAAAACAATTCAATTGTCAAAATACAAAAGGAGATTTAAAAAGGTAACTGAAGAAAATAATACACTAAAAATTAGAATTGAACAAATGGAAGTGAATGATTGAATAAGACTTCAAGAATAAGTCAAATAGAACAAAAAATGAAAAATAAATAGAAGTAAATATGAAACATCTCTTAGGAAAAACAACTAATCTGGAAAATAGATCTAGAAGAGACAATCTAAGTATTGGATTTCCTGAAATCCGTGATTTAAAAAAAAGGGCCCAGACATTATCCTTCAGAAAATCATGAAAGAAAAGTGTTCAGATGTTCTAGAATCAAAAGGCAAAATAGCCATTGAAAGAATTAATCAATCACCTCCAGAAAGAGACCCCAAATTAAAAACTCCAAGAAATATAATGGCTAAATTTCAGAACTATCAGATGAAGGAAAAATATTGCAAGATCCAAAAAGAAACAATTCAAATACCAAAGGGGCCACAATCAGAATTACCCAGGACCTAGCAGCTTTCATCTTAGAGAATAGAAGGGCCTGGAATCTGATATTCTGAAATGCAAAGGAACTTGGATTACAATTAAGAATAAAATATCCAGTTAAACTGAGCATTATTTTTCAGGGAAGTAGATGGACATTCAATGATACAAGTGAATTTAAATTATTTCTGATGGAAAGAGAAGAGCTGAGCAAAAAAAAAAATGATCTTCAAATACAGAACTTAAGAGAAGCATAACAAGTTAAAAAGGAAAGAATTCTTGAGAACTATGTTTCTTTTATGGGTATATTTAGAGGGTACAGGTATAATTTGTTTTTATTGTGTTAATATGTAAAATAAACTAAAGGGAGAAAGGAGATTTTATTGGAAGAAGAAAAGTGGAGGTAAAATAAGAATAATTACATTTGAGAAAGAAGCAAAGAAGAGCTATTATTATGGTATAGAAGGGAGGGGGATGAACATTCTGTGAATCTTATTCTCCTCAGATCTGGCTCAAAAAACAGAATATAAGACATATTTGGTTTCAGAAATAAATGTAGCTTATCTTAAAGGGAAGCAGGAGAGGAAAAAGGAAAAGAAAGGGGAAGACTAATAGAAAGAAAACAGTAGTAGGGGAAAGGTGCAAAAAAGTGGCAGGGACTCTAAGGAGAGAGAATTGTGTGAGGAATATGGTAATCAGGAGCAAAATACTGAGAAGGAGGAAATGAGAAAAGGAAGGAGAAAAGCATAACTTAGGGTAAATAAGATGGCAGAAAATAGTTATTTTAACTGTGAATGTAAATGGGTTGAACTCTCCCATAAAATAGAAGTAGACAACAGACTGGGTGAAAAGCCAGAATCCTACAAAATGTTGTTTACAAGAAACACATTTAAAGCAGACTTCATATAGAGGAAAGTAAAAGGATGGAGAAGAATTTATTATGTTTCAGGTGAAGTAAAAAGAGCAAGGGTAATAATCCTGATCTCAGATGAAATAAAAGCAAAAATCAATATAAAATTAGATCTAAAAGAGATAAGAAAGGAAGCTCTATCTTGCTAAAGGGTACCATAGAAAATGAAGCAATATCCGTACCATAGATAATGAAGCAATATGTACCAAGTGGAAAAGCATTAAAATTCCTAAAGGAGAAGTTAAGAGAGATGCACGAAGAAACAGCAAAACTAGACTAATGGGGGAATCTCAAACTTGTTCTATCAGAACTAGATGAATCAAAACACAAAATAAATGATAAAAAAGTAAACAGAATTTTGGAAAAGTTAAGTATGATATAGACCTTTGGAGAAAATTGAATATAAACAGAAAAGAGTATACATTTTTCTGGGCAATCCATGGAACTTATGTAAAAATTCACCATGTTTTAGGGCATAAAATCCTTGGAATCAAATGCAGAAAGGAAGAAATATTAAATGCATTTTTTTCAGATCATGTTGCAATAAAAAATCCCATGCAATAAAAGCCCAAGGGAAAATAGAACAAAATTTTATTAGAAACTAAATAATCTAATCCTAAAGAATAAATGGGTGAAACAGTGAATCATAGACACAATCAATAACTTCATCCAAGAGAATGACAATAATGTGACATGTCACATACCAAAATTTATGGGATGCAGCCAAAGCAGTAATAAGGAGAAATTTTATATTTCTAGATGCTTACTTGCATAAAATCAAGAGAGAAGGGCTTACAACTAAAAAAGCTAGAAAAAGAACAAATTAAAAACCCTCAATTAAATATCAAATTTGAAATTCTAAAAATAAAATGGGAGGTTAATAAAATTGAATTTTAGAAAACTATTGAATTAATAAATAAAACTAAAAGTTGGTTTTATGAAAAATAAAATAAAATAAATATTTAACTTGATTAGAAAATAAGAAAGAAGAAAATCAAATTGTTAGTTTCAACATGGAAAGGGAGAACTTTCCACCAATAAAGAGGAAATTAGAGATATAATTAGGAAGTGTTTTGCCTAACTATATGTCAATGAATTTGATAACCTAAGTGAAATGGATGAATATTTAAAATATATATTACTCAGGCCAACAGAAGATGGAGTAAATTATTTAAGTTATCACATTAAAAAAAAAAAAAACAAATAGAACAAGCTATAATCAGTTCCCTAAGAAAAAATTCTCCAGGGCCAAATGGATTTATGTGTGAATTCTACTAAACATTTAAAGAACAATTAAGTCCAATAGGGAAAGAACGACTCCTAAAAAATTCCTTTATGACACAGATATGGTGCTGATAGCTAAGGTAGGGTGAAAACAGAGAATGGAAATTATATATCAATTTCCCTAATGAATATTGATGCAAAAATTAAAAAAAAAAATATTAGCAAAGGGATTACAGAAAGTCATCCCCAGGATAATATACTATGACCAAGTAAGATTTATACCAGAAATGCAGGACTGGTTCAATATCAGGAAAACTATTAGCATTATTGACTATATCAATAGCCAAACTAACAAAAACCATATGATTATCCCAATAGATGCAGAAAAAGAATGTGATAATATTCAATACCCATCCCTATTAAAAAACACTGGAGAGTATATGAATCAATGGACTTTTCCTTACAATAGTCAGTAGCATCTATTTAAAAAGCATTAGCAAGCATCCTATGTAATGGGGATAAACTGGAACTATTCCCAATAAGATCAGGGGTGAAACAAATTTGCCCACTATCACCATTACTACTCAATATTGTATTATAAATGGTAGCTTTGTCAGTATGAGAAGAAAAAGAGATTAAAGGAGAAAGAGTAGGTAATGAGGAAACCCAATCATCATTTTTGCAGATGATATGATATACTTAGGGAACCCTAGAGAATAAGTAAAAACCTACTAGAAACAATCCACAACTTTAGTAAAGTTCCAGCATACAAAATAAATTCACAGAAATTATCAGCATTTTTATATATTACCAAAGAAGTCCAAAAGCAAGATACATCAAGAGAAATTCCATTTAAAATAACTTTCAATAATATAAAATATTTGGAAATCTATCTGTCAAGGGAAAGTCAGGAACTATATGACTGCAACTACAAAACACTTTCCACATAAATGAAGTCAGATCTAATCAGTAGGAAAAGTATGAAGTGTTCATGGGTAGGTTGAGTGAATATAATAAAAATGACAATATTACCTAAATTAATGTACTTATTTAGTTGCCAATCAAACTCCCAAGAAATTATTTTTCAGATCTACAAAAAATAATAATGAAGTTCATCTGGAAGAATAAATGGTCAAAAATCTAAAGGGAATTAATAAAAATAAATTCCCATGAAGGTGGCCTAGCTTTGTTAGACCTAAAACTATATTATAATGCAAAATCATTTCATACTAGAAAAGAAATAGTATAGTTGATCAGTGAAATAAGTTAGATTCACAGAGCACAATAGTCAGTTACTAGAGCAATCCATCTCATTCCAAGAGATTTCAAAGACCCCAGCTTTTGGGATAAGAACTCACTATTTGAAGAAAACTGCTGGGAAAATTGGAAACTAATATGGCAGAAACCATGCTCAAAAATTTATCAAACTTTCCATACCCTTTGATTCAGCAGTGTTTCTACTTGGCTTGTATCCCAGAGAGCTTAAAAGAGAAAAAAATATTTGTGGCAGCCCTTTTTGTAGTAGCAAGAAAATGGAAAGTGAGTAGTTGCCCATCAGTTGGAGAATGGCTGAATAATGTATGATGTATGAATATTATGGAATATTATTGTTGTATAAGAAACAATCAGCAGGATGATTTTAGAGTGGCTTGGAGAGACTTACATGAACTGATGCTAAGTGAAATAAGCAAAACCAAGAGATAATTATCCACTGCAACAAGATTATGTGATGATCAATTCTGATGGACATGACTCTTTCCTGCAATGAGATGATTGAGGCCAGTTCCTAGGATCTTATGATGAAGAGAATCATCTGTACTCACAGAGAGGATATTTGTGTGTGTGTGAATGTGAATCAAAACATGACATTTTCACTCATTTTGTTGTTTGGTTGCATTTTGTTTTCTTTCTCATTTTTCCCTTTTTCATTTGATTTTTCATATTTGTACAAATATGTATACATATATTGCAATTAACACAAAAAATATATTCACTTGCAGAGAAAAAACTGATGAATTAGGTAAATAGGAATAAAGCATCCTATTTTTAACTTTAGTTTTCCTATTTTAAGGTTGATTGTACTTTCTTTTGCAACAGAAAATAAGGAAATAATTTTTAACTTCACATGCAAAAGTAAGCATTATTTTATTTGTCTTCTAAAGGAGTGAGGAAAATGAGGAGAGCAGAGAATTTAAAATTCAATTTTTAAATGAATGCATTTTTTACTGGTACTTGAGAAATAGTTAACAAAATTAAATGCTTTAAAACGAATATTATCTCTTATTGATTTTCTTATATTACTATCTCCATTTCCTTTTGCCTGAATTTTTTCTTCCTCTATTTTTCTTAGTGGTTCAAACCATAATCATTGTCATCTTTCAGAGTTTTGTTTTCCTTAAAATGACCATATATTTGAAAGATGCAAAATATTCTTTTTTTTATTTTAATATGAATACAATTATTAAAAAATTTAAAATCCAATAACTGTCAGACCATAAAATGAAAATAATCTAATGTGACATGCTACTTACTAATTTGTCAAATAAAGTAAATTATTTTATAACACCTAGAGTTTACAAAGGATATTTCTGACAATAATTCTGGAATTGAGCAATCAAAGTTTTAATATTTCCATCTCATTCCAAGAGATTTCCATCTCAAATAACCACGGCTTAGAAAATGTAAGTATTTTGCCTAGGTCAGAAGTTTCTTCAATTTTGCAACCATGCCTCAAAGCCAAATTCCATGCTTCTGCCAGAGTCCAGTACTTTTGCTTTTATGTTATAATAAACATGTGATGTTTTTTTTTTTTTTTTGCTATTATGATTTATACATAGGTATAGATTTAGAAATAAATAGTTAATGGGGAATTACTGTGACATGGCTCTACATATTGTAATATCTACCAAGCCATTGAACAGATAAGTTACCTATGATCCTGGGAACTGGAATTAACATAATAATAAGAGAAGAAATAAAATGACTAAGGGTATTATCTTTTTATAATACAAATTATCAATAATTAAAACCACTTACTCTCATATATAGTTGCTCTTCAGTTGTTTCCCCATCATATGTGACTATTCATGACCCAATTTGTGATTTCTTCACAAAATACTGGAGTAGATTGCTATTTCCTTTTCCAGAATATTTTACATAGCATTACAGTGAGAAAAATAGTGTTAAGTGACTTGCACAGTTAGCAACTGAGTACAAATTTGAATTCAGGAAGATGATTTTTCCTGATTCAAGGTCTGATAAGACATTTACAGTTTTATGTACCTGCCTATTTAATAAAAGATAATTCAAAAATTTAATAACTGTGATAAGATCAATTTCAGAAAGGTCTGGGACATCTCATAACCCCTAAATAGAAAGGCTTTCTTTTTGGAATGGTACCACAAAGAAAAAAGCCAGAGACAATATGATAGGTTATAATAGTTTTTCAACAAATACACAAGAGGAAAAAAAAAAAAAAAAAAAAAACTAAGTTCCAAGTCTGATCATTATAATTTTGCCCACTTTTACTATCATCATGACCATTGTCACATTAAAAATTTTAATTTAGGAATTTTCCTTCCCTTTCACAATAAAGCTCTTTTTAATGAATTAACGAGTTATGGAGGTAACATCTAAAAGACTATAACTGATTCTGAAATGGGTCCTGCCATACTGACTAATTTAAGTAGAGAATAGCTTTATACTACTTGGGTAGAAAAAGTGTTACGTATAGTGATCTAATACATGACCTACCAATACAAATTAGCAAGCAAACTCCTTCATCTATTACATTACTTAAAACTACAGATTTAAGAGTAAAAGAGAAATAGTAAAAAAGGAGGTTATACTTAATGTAGTACAAAGCACACTGGTCTTAGTTATCCAACTACTTGTAATCTTGGGAAATATATTCAAGATCTTTCTGCAGAATAAAAAAAAAAAGAAAGAAAAAGAGAAAGAAAAACTTTTAGTATTTAGTTTGTAATAGAATTTCTGGTTTCAGAACTCATTAAATCTTATACAAGTGTATTGGGTTAATTTTTCTTTATTAATATAGAACTTGGTAAAAGTGGGAGCACAGCATGATTCATGAAAATCACTATTACATCTATATAAATTGTATTCTGTTTAATTGCATCTTTTAGGTAATTATCTAGGCTTAATCACTGATTATGCCTTTAAATCTATAATTTTTAAAACTTTTTTTCCTGAATTAAATAGTACTGAATAGCCTACCTGCCAAAAACCAAAACAAAACAAATAACCCTAACCTTGGCAAGTCTTTATGTGCCATATTACAACATTTGTGCTGATGATATAGCACCTCACTACATTTTATATGTATACAAATTAACATCAAAAATAATTATCTTTTTTCTATCCCAAGGAGATGTACTAGATAAATTGTAAGTTTTGACTTCAGTCTGCTTATCACTAAGAGGTATATTTAACAAATGGTGTTTTCATTTCATTTGTGCCTACATGGAATTTTTAAATGATTTATATTTGCATAACACTTACCACTAATTTCAGGAGGAAATTGTGGTATGATTATCTTTCATAAATTCATAGTATTTGGAGCTAGAAAGGACTTTAGTGATCATTTACTCTAAAACTCTAAATGGCCTAAGAGCCCACAGATAGAAAGGTAGAATTTGAATTCAGTCAGTTGCAATAAAACTTAATGATATATATGAAATACTTACTATATGTTAGAAACTGTTCAAAATGCTGGAAAAATAAGATAAAACTAAAAAAATAGAACACTCAAAGAGCAGAATAATTCTAGTGGGATGATAGCGGTTCATAGATAGATATATAAACATATATTTAATGATGTATAATATATATATCTATATGTGTCCATATATTATATATATATACATATATACATTTGTCTGTTGATATATATTTATATACATATGAATTTATATTGGTATATATAAATAAATAGAAGTATTAATAAAAAATTAATAAGCTTTTATTAAGTATCTTCTATTTTTCAGCTGCTGTGATAGAGGCACAAAGAAAAAATAAAACTAATTCTGCTCTCAAAAAAATATATATATATAATTGAGAGAGTAACATATCTATATAGATGGAAAATAATATGTCTTTAAGGTTTATACCATTTTTATAGAGAAATTTCTTGCTGAATTAAGTTTGCTTTGTTGAGAATTCTAAAAGATCTAGTTATTAAAGTTATTCAGACTTAAAATCTGAGGTAGTTGTTGGTCATTTTGAATGTGACAAGCTATATCATACTGGAAAGATCATAACAGAACTGTTTTAGGATTATAGGACAAATGTAATTTATTTGATAATAGACAGAAAATTAAAACTTAATAAGGGTCACTCACAAAAAGGAACCAGAATTCAAATTCAAATAAGGAAAGTAAAAGGACAGATTTCCAAATTGCATCATTAAGTTTGACCTAAATGAATACTATATTTGCTACTGGAGAGTAAATTCAGCTAAGCAAAACAGCACTTTGGAAATAGATTCTCTGTTGTTATCTAGCAAATTAGCTAGTTTGACTGAGAAGCAACATTCAGTGAGGTGTCAGGCAAGCACAGGATGGATCTCCTCAAGATTAGCAGTGGAAACATCTGTCCAGGAAGAAGTAATGTTCATCATGTAACTTTTATAAGTAATTACCAAAATTAAAGAGAAAATGCTGAAGTTCTCAATTTCAGAGTTGTGATATCATCTTTCTTATGAATGGTGATTATGAGTATTCTTTCATGTGTTTATTGAATGCTTTTAAATTTTTCTTTTAAAAATTGTTCATATCCTTTGAAAACATTTTTGGCAATGGTTATTAATTATATGATCATTTTTGTTAATGTCATATTAGTATGGAAACTATACATATATATAGCTATCAATTTATTTAAATTCATTCTCATTAGTTCTCTCTTTGGATGCAGATGACATTTTCTATCCAAAGTTTATTGGCATAGTCTTGGATCACTGAAACTCTGAGAAAAACAAAGCCTTTCATAGTTGATCATTGCACACTCTTGTTGTTACTATGTACAATATATTCCTGGTTTGACTTATTTCACTCAGCATCGATTCACATAAATCTTTCCAAACCTTTCTAAAATCAGCTTGTTCTTCATTTGTATATGACAATAATATTTTATTACTTTCATATACCATAATTTATTCAGCCATTTCCCAATTGATAGGCATCTCCTCAATTTTCAACTCTTTCTCACCATAAAAATAACTGCTACAAATATTTTTAGACATGTGATTCCTTTTCCCTCCTTTATGAGTTCCTTGGGAAACAGCCCCAGTAGTAACATTGTTGAATTAATGGGTACACATAGTTTTATAGCCCTTTGGGGAGAGTCCCTAATTGTTCTTCAAAATACTGGGATCAATTCCCAAATCCACCAATGAAGCATTGGTGTTACAGTTTACCAACATTGTCTCCAGCATTTATCATTTATTTTCCTTTCATCTTAACAATATGAGAGGTGTAAGGTGCTACCTCAGAATTGTTTTAATTTGCATTTCTCAAACAATAGTGATTTAGAGAATTTTTTTTTTCATGTGACCATAGATGCCTTTAATTTCATCATCTAAAATTTGTCTGTTCATATCATTTTATCAGTTATCACTTGGGCAATGATGTGTATTTTTATAAATTGGAAATGGTTGTTTATCTTTTTTAGAAATGAAGCTTTAATCAGAAACATTAGATGCAGATTTTTTTCCAACTTCTTACTTTTCTTTTAATTTTGTTTTTTATTGTTTTTGTTTGTGCAAAAACTTTTAATTAAATGCAATCTAATTTGTTCTGTTGTTCTTCTTTGGTCATAAAACCCTTCCTTTTCCAAAAAAAAAAAGTTGCTTTCCAAAATGTTATTACTTTTTATGCCCAAATCATTTATCCATTTTGACCTTACTTAGATAGTGGGGTATGAAATGTAGGTCTATGCCAAATTTCTAACATATTATTTTCCACTGTCAGTGATTTTTTTGAAATAGTGAAATCTTAACCTAGCAGCTGGAATTTGGGGGTTTATCAAATGCTAGATTGCTCTAGTAATTGATTATTGCCATGTGTATCAAATCTATCTACCGATCTGTCTCTTTGTTTCTTAGCCAATTTCAGAGGAATTTGATGACTGATGCTTTATAATATACTTTTAGGTCTGGTAGCACTAAGTCATCCTCCTTTGTACTTTTTTTTTCATTAAATCCTATGATATTCTTGGTCTTTTGTTTTTCCAGATGAATTTTGTTATATTTTCTATCTTTATAAAATAAATTTTTTGAAAGTTTGATTGGAATGGTACTGAAAAAGGTAGACAAAATTATATAGAATTGTCATTTTTATTATATTAGCTTGGGCTACCCATTAGCAATTTATTTTTTTCCAATTAGTTTTACCCAACTTTATTTGTATGAGAATTATTTTGTTATGATATCCATATAATTCCTGGGTTTGTCTTGAAAGGCAGATACCCAAATATTTTGTTTTATCTACAGTTATTTTAAATGGATTTGCCTTTCTATATCTTGCTGCTGGGCTCTGTCAGTTATATATTTGTGTGTGTGTGTGTGTGTGTGTGTGTGTGTGTGTGCTGAAAAAATAACAAAGTTCATCTGGAAAAACAAAATATCAAGAATTTAAAGGAAATTAATGAAAAAAATGTAAATGAAGGAGGCCTACTGTGACCAAACCTAAAACATATTTAAATCAGCAGTCATCAAAACCATTTGGTACTGGCTAAGAAACAGAGTAGTCCATCAATGGAAGAGATTAGTTTACAGGACAACACATTCAATGACTTTAGTAATCTAGTGTTTGACAAACTCAAAGACCCCAGGTTTTGGGGTAAGAACTCACTATTCAACATATCTGACAAAAATTGGTGAGAAAAGTGGAAACTAGTATTGCAGAAACTAGTCATTGACCCATATCTCATAATTTACACATAAAGAGTGATATTATAAATGTATTAGCATAACCAAATATAGTTTACCTCTAAGATCTGTGAAGAAGAAAGGAATTTGTGGCCAAAGAAGAACTGGAGTACATTATTGACAAAATGAATCATTTTGATTATATTGATTATATTAAGTTAAACAAAGTTTTTTGTAGTAATAAAACTAATGCAGATAAGATTAGAAGGGAAGCATAAACTGGGAAAATTTTACATTCAAAATTTCTGATAAAGGGCTCATTTTAAAAATATTTTAAAAACAGAATATAATTTATAACAATTCAAGTCATTCTCCAATTGATAAATGGTCAAATATTTAGTTGTGGATTGTTTCTAGTAGTTGTTGTTTTGTTTTGTTTTGTTTTGTTTTATTTCTTCTCTAGTATTATCTAAGAATGCCATCATATCATCTGCAAAAAAAAATGATAATTGGGTTTCTTCATTACCTACTCTAATTCTTTTCATCTTTTTTCCCCTTCATTTATTGCCAAACCTAACATTTCTAATGCAATATTGAATGTCAATGGTGAGAGTAGGCAACCCTGTTTAGTCTGTGATCTTATTGGAAGTAATTATAATTTATCTCCATTACACTTGATGCTTTCTGATGTTTTGAAATAGATGTTACTGATCATTTTAAGGAAAAATCCATTTGCTTTCATACTCTCTAGGGATTTTAGTAGGAATGAGTGTTGGAATTTATCAAATGTTGTTTCTGCAGCTGTTCAAATAATCATGATTTTTGTTGGCTTGGTTATTGATAGTCATTTATTCTAATAATTTTCCTTAATATTGAACCAGCTCTGCATTCCTGGTATAAATCCTACTTGGTCATGGTATATTATCCTAGGGATGACTTGCTGTAATCTCTTTGCTAATATTTTATTTATGATTTTTGCATCGATATTCATTACCAAAATCAGTCTACAATTTTTTTTTTCTTTTTGTACCCTACCATATCTGTTTCATAAAAGAATTTTGATAGTACTCTTTCTTTCCCTATTTTTCCAAAGTTTGTGTAATATTGGAATTAATTATTGTTTAAATGTTTGGTAGAATTCTCATGTAAATCTATCTGGCCTTGGAGATTTTTTTCTTAGGGAGTTAATTAATAGCTTGTTCTATTTTTTTTTTTTGTGTGTGTGTAAAATGGAATTATTTAACTGATTTATTTCTTCTTCTGTTAATTTGAGCAATCTATATTTTAAAAGTACTTCTCCATTTCATTTATAAGATTTATTGACTTAAAATTAGGCAAAATAATTCCTAATTATTACTTTAATTTCATCTTCATTGGTAGAAAGTTCTCTCTTTTTGTTTTTGATAATAACAATTATAATTCCTTTTTTCCTTTTTCTAATCAAATTAACTAAATGTTTATCTATTTTATTGTTTTTTTTCGTAAAACTAACTCTTACTTATATTGATTAATTCAATAGCTTTCTTACTTTCAATTTTGCTAATCTCATTTTATTTTCAGAATTACAAATTGGTATTTAATTGGAAGGTTTAATTTGTTCTTTTTCTAGTTTATTTTTCTTGTTGCATGCCCAATTCATTAATCTCTTTCTATATTAATGAAAATGAGCATCTGGAGACTTAAAACTCCCCCTAAGAATTCCTTTGGCTTTATCCCCTAAATGTTTGTATGTTGTTGCATTTTTATCATTTTCTTGGAAAAATTATCGATTATATCTATGACTTGTTTAATAACACTTATTTTTTTAAGGTTAGATTATTGACTTCACAATTAATTATTATCCTATTTTCCCCTGGCCTTTAATTTTATGTAATTTATATTACATCATGATCTGAAAAGAATGCATTTACTGTTTCTGCCATTCTGCGTTTGATTTTGAGGTTTTTATGCCCTAACACATGGTAAATTTGTGCATGGGTTTCATGTGCTGCTGAAAAAAATATATTCCTTTCTTCATCCATTTAATTTTCTCCAAAGCCTATCATTTCTAACTTTTCTAGAATTCTATTTACCTCCTTAACTTCTTTCTTATCTATTTTATGGTTCAATGTATCTATTTCTGATAGAGCAAGGTCAAGATCAACCTCTAATATAGTTTTATTTAATTTTTGAAGCCTTATTAACATCTCCTCTAGGAATTTGGATGCTCTACTATTTGTTGCATATATGGTTAGCAATGATATTACTTCATTATCTATGCTGCCCTTTAGCAAGATGTAGTTTTCTTACTTATCTCTTTTAATTAGATCAATTTTTATTTTTGCTTAATCTGAGATCAGGATTGCTACTCCTGCTTTTTTTTTTATTTGCTACTTTTTTATTCAGCATAATAGTTTCTGTTCCAGCTTTTTAACTTTACTCTTAATGTAGCACTCTGCTTTAAATGTGTTTCCTGTAAACAATATATTTTAGAATTCTGGCTTTGAATGCTATCCACTTCTTTTCTATGGGAGAATTCATCCCATTTATATTCACAGTTAAAATGACTAACTCTGTATTTCCTGCCACCTTTTCCCCTAAGTTATACTTTTCTTTTTCTTTTCCCCTGTAGTTTGCTTCTGACTACTATCTCCTTTAAGCAGCCCTTCACTTTTACAGCCCCTCACCCTTCCTTATACATTTCCCCTTCTACTTCTGTTTTTCCTTCTGTTATCCTCCCCTTTTCCTTTCCCCCTTCCCTTCCTACTCCCCTAGAGTTTGAGACAAGTTTCTGGGTAAAGAAAAATGTATCTGAAATTCTCTCTTTGATCCAAATCTAATAAAAGGAAGATTCACACAATACTCATCCCCCTCCCTTTTTTCACTTAATGGTAATAGGTCTTTTTTGCTTCTTCATGAAATACAATTTACCCCATTTTGACTCTATTTTCCTCTTGTTCCAGGAGAATCCCCTTTCCTCCTCTATTTTCTTTTTTATATCATCACAATAAAATCAAACTATATCTGTACCCTCTATGTATGCCTATAATACAGATCTCAAGAGTTAAACATATCCTTTTCCCTTATAGGGATATAAGCCTTTTATCTTTTATAAATAAAGCTTCTTTTCTTACCTTTTTATGGTTTTCTTGAGTCCTGTATTTGAAGATCAAAATTTTTTATTCTGTTCTAGTTGTTTCATCAGAAATGAATGAAATTCCTGTTTCATTAAATGACACTTTTTTTTTTCCCTGAAAGACATTTCTTAAGTATGCTGGGTATGTGATGTGAGGCTGCAATCCAAATTCTTTTGCATTTCAGAATATCAGATTCTACACCCATTGACCCTTGAAAGTGGAAGCTGGTAGGTCCTGGATAGTCCTGATTGTGGTTCCTTGATATTTGATTTTTTTTTTCTGGCTGCTTGCAATAGTTTCTCTTTGATCTGATAATTCTGAAATTTAGCCACCATGTTCCTTGGAGTTTTAATTTGGGTGTCTTTTTCAAGAGGTGATGGGTTAATTCTTTCAATGGCTATTTTACTCTCTGCTTATAGAATACCAGGACAGTTTCCTGCCAGACAATTTCTAGACTTTTTTTTTTATCATACTTTTTAAGGAAGTACAATAATTATTAGATTTTCTCTCCAGGTCAGTTTTCCAATGAGTTATTTTTGCAATAAATTTTTTTTATATTTTCTTCTATTTTTACTTGGTTTTTTGTTATTGTTTGCCTGATTCTTGAGGTTTCATTGAGTCATTCACTTCCATTTGTTCAATTCTAATTTTTAGTGAATTATTTTTTTTTAGTTAGCGTTTCTATTTCCTTTTGCATTTGGCCAATTAAACTTTTAAATGAGGTGTTTTGTTCATTGGATTTTTTTTTCCATTTCACAAATTCTGTTTTTCCATGAATTGTTTTCTTTTTCAAATCTATTTTATATGGAGTTATTTGCCTTTTCCATTTCATCAAATCTATTTTTAAAGGAGTTATATGTTTTTTTTTCCCATTTCACTAAATCTATTTTTTTAAGTTTTCTACCGATTTCTGTATCCTTTTCCAAACTCTCTTGCAAATTTCTCATTTTCTTTCTAACTCTCTTTTAAGATGCAAGAGAATATTGTGAGATGGGTACCAACTCATATCACTCTGTGACTTCATCTGAAGATTATTTTTCCCTTAGGATCATTAGGTTTTGAGATCTGTTCTTCTCTTTCTCTATAAAAGCGTGGATATCAAATTGCCTTGGGTCCCCTGTGCTCAGCAGCCTTCCCTGTGCCCAAGAACTTCCTTTCTGAAGTTCTTCCAAAATATCTCTTCACTGGAAATGTGTTACACTCCAAACATTTGTGGGTTTTATCACTCAAAAACCATTTCAGATTCTTGATCTAGTGTTGATCTGAGAGGGAGAGCTCAGATAAAATTCTGTCTACTGTCCACCCATCTTGGCTCCAATTAAATGTGTTTTTTTAAAGATATTTTAATGGGGGGGAGGGGGGAGCCAAGATGTTGGAGAACATACTCGCAATTTTTGAGATCCCTTCTTCCCTCAATACCAATTAGTTAAATCAGCCTCAAAAATAACGCTGGACTGATAGAAACCACAAGGATTGGAAGCACGACTTACCAGCTGAAGAGAATCTGTAATTTCAACAGAAAAGGTCGGTTCCCAGGGGAGGAAAAAAAATAGGCCTGCACAGACAGTTGGGTGCTGGTCCATTGTGCTGATTGCACTGGGGAGAACTCTGGGATCAGAGAAGCCACTGAGATAGAAGAATCTGGCACAGGCTATTAGCTCTTCTCTGCTTATAAAACAGCACTTTAGAAGAGAAATCAAGACACTTTAAAATATAAAGCCAGATCCTAGAATCACCCCAATCCCGAAGTGACCTAACAGATCTCAGCACAGCAGTGAAGCCACCTTCTGCTGTCCGGGGCTTCACCTTGGGATAGTTAAGAGCTTGAAAAGCAGGTACACAGCCCAAGGCAACACATAGTGCCTGGCTCAGCTGGAGGTTATGGAACTCAGCCTCGGAAGTCCCAGAGAAGCAGAACCTTTGAAATAGGGACCACGGTTTCTGGGCAGACACTTCCAGTTTGAGCACAGGGGCTTTTCACTTCAGCTGCTGACATCCACACCCCACGGGACACATTGACTGGGCTTTGTGTTGCCTTTACTGTTCAGTCTTAAACCTCAGGGAAGTCTCTAGGATACACAGCGGGGGTCCTTCACTGGGCAACCCTCATAGCACAGCTGCAGCCATACTAATCACCCCTGAGGCACTTCCAGGGAGGGGCAGGTGAACTTTCTCCCAGAGCTCTCTCTTAGCTCAGGCCCAGGAGCCCCAGCATCCACCTGGTCTGGGAGGAAACTAGTAAAGAAATAAATAAATAATTTCTTAACCCAAGGACAGACCCCAAAAGATTTCTAAAATATGAATAAAAAGCAAAAAAGAACTATTGATTCTTTCTACACAGAGAAAGAGCGGGTTTCCAAACCCAAGGAAGTTAATAGCAGAGAGTCAGCAGATAACAGCCTAAAGGGAAATGATACCTGCCCCCCCATCACATAACTCTCTCCTAGAAGAGACTATTAAAAAGGTAAGAGAGTTTGAAGAAAAATGGGGAAAGGAAAGAGAAGCTATGGTAGAGAATAAAAACGTTCTGAAATTTGAGCTGGAAAAAATAAAGAATTCACAGGAGATTCAGGGAAACAAAATTTGTGAATTAGAAAAGGTTAAAAAATCACAGGAAAGTAGGATTTGGAAAAGATAAAAAATCTCAAGAAAATAGGATTTCTGAATTGGAAAAGACAAAAAAGTCTTAAGAAAATAGGATTTCTGAATTGGAAAAAGAAAATAATTCTCTAAAAAAATTAGGGAAATGGAAAAAAAAATTCAATAGAACAAAATAATTCATTTAAAAACTCAATTGGGCATATACAAAAAGAACTAAAACTGTGAATGAAGAAAATAACTCCTTAAAAATCAGGACTGAACAAATAGAAATGAATGATTCATTGAGAACCCAAGAATCAGTCAAACAAAACAAAACAAGACAAAAAAATGAAAAGCTGGAGAATAACGTCAAATACTTACTGGGAAAATCTATACACCTGGAAAATAGATCTAGGAGAGATAATCTGCGGATCATTGGACTTCCCGAAAACTATGACCAAAAAAAGAGCCTAGATTCTATTTTACAGGAAATCATCAAAGAGAACTGCCCAGAGATAATAGAAACAGAAGGGAAAATAGGCGTGGAAAGAATTCATCAAACACCTTCTGAAAAAGACCCTTTAAAAAAATGCCATGGAATATTGTGGCTAAGCTGCAGAATTACCACACAAAGGAAAGAATATTGAAAGCAGTTAGAAAAAATCAATTCAAATATCAAGGGGCCACAATAAGGGTCAATCAAGATCTGGCTGCCTCCACATTAAAAGAGGGAAGGACCTGGAACCTGATATTCTGACAGGCAAAAGATCAAGGATTGCAACCAAGAATAAACTACCCAGCTAATTTTAGCATTTTTTTCCATGGAAGAAGATGGTCCTTCAATGAAATAGAGGAATTCCATATGTTTCCAAGAAAAAAACCAGAATTAAACAAAAATTTAATCTACATCCACAAGACTGAAGAGAAACAGAAAAAGGTACACAGAACCCTTGAGAAATGTATCTCTGTTGTGGATATATAGAAAGTCCACATGGATAATTTGATTTTAGTGATATAAAAAAAGGGTGAGTAGTAAAGGGAAGGGGGTAGTATCAGAAAAAGGGAAGGAGTGATAAAAAGAGGGAAACTACATCCCAGGAAGAGGAATAGAAAATATACCTTATCTGAGGGAATTTAGAGAGGGGGAGAAACATTGTGTGAATCGTACTCTCATCAGAAGAGGCTCAAAGAGTAAATAATTGACATATTTGTTTTTCAGAGAATTCTCTCTCACCTCATTAAAAGGGGGAGAGGAAAAAGGAAAAGGAAAAGGGGAATAAGGGAAGGGACATGGAAGGAGGGGGGAGGGATACAAAAAAAAGGGAGGGCTGCGCATCACAAGTGGGGTCTATAAATTAAATATAGGGGAAGGGGTTCAGGGGGGTCAAGGGAAAAAGCATAATCCAGGGATAATATGACAGCAGGAAATACAGAATTAGTAATTTAACTGTAAATGTGAATGGGATGAACGCTCCCATCAAACCGAGACAGATAGCAGATTGGATCAAAAGTCAGAACCCTACAATATGTTGTTTATAGGAAACACACTTTAAGAAGGGAGATACATACAGAGTAAAAGTAAAAGGCTGGAGCAGAATCTATTATGCTTCAGGTAAAGTCACAAAAGCAGGGGTAGCCATCCTTATCTCAGATCAAGCAAAAGCAGAAGTTGATCTAATTAAAAGAGATAAGGAAAGAAACTATATCCTGCTAAAAGGTAGCATGAACAATGAAGCCATATCAATACTAAACATATACGCACCAAGTGGTATAGCATCTAACTTTCTAAAGGAAAAGTTAAGAGAATTGCAAGAAGAAATAGACAGTAAAACTATAATAGTGGGAGATCTCAACCTTGCACTCTCAGATTTAGACAAATCAAACCACAAAACAAATAAGAAAGAAATTAAAAAAGTAAATAGAACATTAGAAAAACTAGGTATGATAGACCTTTGGAGAAAAGTGAATTGCGATAGAAAGGAATATACTTTCTTCTCAGCAGTTCATGGATCCTATACAAAAATTGACCATATATTAGGACATAAAGATCTCAAAATTAAATGTAGGAAGGCATAAATAATAATTGCCTTCTTCTCAGATCACAATGCAATAAAAGCTACATTCAGTAAGAAGTTAGGGGTAAATAGACCAAAAAGTAATTGGAAAATGAACAATCTCATCTTAAAGAATGACTGGGTTAAACAGCAAATTATAGAAACAATTAATAATTTCAGCCAAGATAATGACAATGATGAGACATCATACCAAAATCTGTGGGATGCAGCTAAAGCAGTAATAAGGGGAAATTTTATATCTTTAGAGGCTTATTTGAAGAAAATAGAGAAAGAAAAGATTAACGAATTGGGCTTGCAACTTAAAAAGCTAGAAAAAGACCAAATTAAAAACCCCAAACCAAAAATCAAACTTGAAATACAAAAATTAAAAGGAGAAATCAATAATACTGAAAGTAAAAAAAACTATAGAATTAATAAATAAAACTAAGAGTTGGTTTTATGAAAAAGCCAATGAAATAGATAAACCTTTGGTAAATCTGATCAGAAAAAGGAAAGAAGAAAATCAAATTGTTAGTCTTACAAATAAAAGGGGGATATTTCCACCAATGAAGAGGAAATTAGTGAAATAATAAGGAGTTACTTTGCCCAACTTTATGCCAATAAATTTGATAACTTAAGTGAAATGGATGACTTCCTCCAAAAATATAGGCTTCCTAGATTAACAGAGGAGGAGATAAATTGCTTAAATAGTCCGATTTCAGAAAAAGAAATAGAACAAGCTATTAATCAACTCCCCAGGAAAAAATCCCCAAGACTAGATCGATTTACATGTGAGTTCTACCAGACATTTAAAGAACAACTAACTCCAATGTTATATAAATTATTTGAAAAAATAGGGGATGAAGGAATGCTACCAAACTCCTTTTATGGCACAGACATGGTACTGATACCTAAAACAGGTCGATGGAAAACTGAGAAAGAAAATTATAGACCAATTTCCTTAAAGAATCTTGATGCTAAAATCTTAAATAAGATATTAGCAAAAAGACTTCAGAAAATCATCCCCAGGATAATACACTATGATCAATTAGGATTTATACCAGGAATTCAGGGCTGGTTTAATATTAGGAAAACTATTAATATAATAAACCCCATTAATAATCAAATTAATAAGAACCATATGATCATCTCAATAGATGCAGAAAAAGCATTTGACAAAATCCAACATCCATTCCTACTAAAAACGTTGAGAGTATAGGAATAAATGGACTATTCCTTAGAATAATCAGGAGCATATATTTATGACCGTCATTAAGTATAATATGCAATAGAAATAAACTGCAACCTTCCCCAGTAAAATCAGGAGTGAAAAAAGGTTGTCCACTATCACCATTACTATTCAATATAGTACTAGAAATGCTAGCCTCGGCAATAAGAGCCAAGAAAGAGATTCAAGGAATTAGAGTAGGAAATGAGGAAATCAAACTATCACTTTTTGCAGATGACATGATGGTATACTTAGAGAACCCCAAAGACTCTGATAAAAAGCTATTAGAAATAATTCAGAATTTCATCAAAGTGGCAGGATACAAAATAAATCCACATAAATCCTCAGCATTTTTATACATCACCAACAAAATGCAACAGCAAGCGATACAAAGAGAAATTCCATTCCAAACAAATTTTGAGAGTATAAAGTATTTGGGAATCCATCTAGCAAAGAATAGTCAGAAATTATATGAGAAAAATTACGAAACACTTGCCACACTTGCCCCAAAAATAAAGTCAAATTTAAATAATTGGATATAATAACGTTTTATTCAGTGCTCTTGGATAGGCCGAGTGAATATAATAAAGATGACGATACTCCCCAAACTAATCTATTTATTTAGTGCTATACCAATCAAACTCCCAAGAAACTCTTTTAATGACCTAGAAAAAATAACAACAAAATTCATATGGAAGAATAAAAAGTCGAGAATTTCAAGGGAATTAATGAAAAAAATTTCATACGAAGGTGGTCTAAGTATACCTGATCTTAAACTATATTATATAGCAGCAGTCACCAAAACCATTTGGTATTGGCTAAGAAATAGACCAGTCGATCAGTATAACAGATTAGGTACAAAGGACAAAAAAATGTACAACCATAGCAATCTAGTGTTTGATAAACTCACAGATACCAACATTAGGGATAAAAATGCATTATTTGAAAAAAACTGATGGGAAAACTGGAAATTAGTATGGCAGAAATTAGATATGGATCCACACTTAACACCATATACCAAGATAAGATCAAAATGGGTCCATGATTTAGGCATAAAGAATTAATAGATTAGAGGAACAGAGGATAGTCTACCTCTCAGACCTGTGGAGGAGGAAGGAATTTATGACCAGAGGAGAACTAGAGATCATTATTGATCACAAAATAGAAGATTTTGATTACATCAAACTAAAAAGTTTCTGTACAAACAATACTAATGCAAACAAGATTAGAAGGGAAAGTAACAAATTGGGAAAATATTTTTAAAAGCAAAGGTTCTGACAAAGGTCTCATTTCCAAAATATATAGAGAACTGACCCTAATTTATAAGAAACCGAACCATTCTCCAATTGATAAATGGTCAAAGGATATGAACAGACAATTCTCAGATAAAGAAATTGAAACTATATCCACTCATATGAAAGAGTGTTCCAAATCACTACTGATCAGAGAAATGCAAATTAAGAAAACTCTGAGATACCACTACACACCTGTCAGATTGGCTAAGATGACAGGAACAAATAATGATGAATGTTGGAGGGCCTGTGGGAAAACTGGGACACTAATACATTGCTGGTGGAGTTGTGAGAGAATCCAGCCATTCTGGAGAGCAATTTGGAACTATGCCCAAAAAGCTATCAAACTGCATACCCTTTGACCCAGCAGTACTACTACTGGGCTTATATTCCAAAGAAATACTAAAGAGCGGAAAGAGACCTGTATGTGCCAAAATGTTTGTGGCAGCTCTTTTTGTTGTAGCTAAAAACTGGAAGATGAATGGATGTCCATCAGTTGGAGAATGGTTGGGTAAATTATGGTATATGAAGGTTATGGAATATTATTGCTCTGTAAGAAATGACCAGCAGGAGGAATACAGAGAGCCTTGGAGGAGACTTACATCAACTGATGCTGAGTGAAATGAGCAGAACCAGAAGATCACTGTACACTGCAACAAACAATACTGTATGAGGATGTATTCTGATGGAAGTGGAAACCTTCAACATAAAGAAGAGCCAACTCACTCCCAAGTGATTAATGATGGACAGAGGTAGCTACACCCAGAGAAGGAACACTGGGAAGTGAATGTAAATTGTTAGCACTAATATCTGTCTGCCCAGGTTACATGTACCTTCAGAATCTAATGCTTATTGTGCAACAAGAAAATGGTATTTACACACATGTATTGTATCTTGGTTATATTGTAACACATGTAAAATGTATGGGATTGCCTGTCATCGGGGGGAGGGATTATAGGGAGGGGGGGGATAATTTGGAAAAATGAATACAAGGGATAATATTATAAAAATATATAATATATAAAAAAGTGCTTTTTCACATAGCCTTATGTTAAATATTACATATATTGTTCAATCACAAAAGTAAGAAATACTTTTGTTTTTGGTTTTACTGTATTATTAAAGCCTACTTTATGTTTTTTTTATTCTAATCTGGACACAAATACATATCAGCAACTATCAGTAACTTATCTTAGAAAACCGCCTATCATACTCAAAGGGTAAATAACTGGATCACTGTCTGAGCTGATAAATATCTAAGGCTTCACTTGGATCTAGATCCTATGACTAAAAGGCCCAACTAATGTTCACTTTTTTTCTTTTTTAAATATTTTAATATAATTTATTTTTAAATTCACATTTCTTTATGAGTTATATTAGGAAATAAAAATCAGAACAAAAGGAAACAACCACGGGAGAGAAAAAAAAAAAAGTAAAGAAAACAGAAAATAAGTAAACAAAGCATATGTTGACTTACATTCAAAATCCACAGGTTTTTTTTTTTTTGTTTTTTTTTTTTGTTTTGTTTTGTTTTGTTTTGTTTTGTTTTGTTTTGTTTTGTTTTTATTTTTTTATGGATGCAGATGACCTATTCTATCCAAAGTTTATTAAGACTACCTTGGATCACTGAACTGTTGACAAGAGCCAAGTCTTTCATAATTGATCCCCACACATTCTTTCTGTGTACAATGTATTCCTATAACTGTTTGTTTCATTCAGCATCACTTCTTGTAAATCTTTTCAGACCTTTCTAAAATCAGCTTATTTACCACATGTACCACACCTTTTTCAGTCATTCCCCAAATGATAGGCATCTACTCATTTTCCATTTATTTGTTACCACAAAAAAAGGTGCTACAAAATTTTTTGCACATGTGAGTATTTTACCCTCCTTTATGATTTCCTTGGGCCACCCAGTAGTGGCACTGCTGGATCAAAGGGTATAAATAGTTTGATAGCCCTTTGGGCATAGTTTCAAAGTGCTTTCCAGAATAGTTGTATTACTTCACAACTCTAGCAAACATGAATTAATATCCCAGTATATCCACATCCCCTTCGACATTTCTCATTCTCATTTTACTGTTATCATAGCCAATCTATGAAGTAGCATCTGAGTGTTGTTTTAATTTGCATTTCTCTAATCAAAGTGATTAGAGAATTTTTTCATGACTATATTGTCTGTTTATATGGTTTGATCATTTATCAATTGAGGATTGACTTGTATTCTTATCACTTTGGATAAGACACAGTTCTTTATATGTTTTAGAAATGAGACCTGTATGAGTAACACTTACTGTAATTTTTTTCTCAACTTTATACTTCCTTTTTAAAAAAAATTGATGGAATCCAATTTGTCCATTTTGTATTTCATAATGTTGTCTAGTTCTTCTTTGGTAAAAAAATTCTTCCTTTATCTAAAAAGCTGATAGATAAATTGCTTTTTTAATTTGCTTATAATATCACCTTTTATGCCCAAACCACATACCTATTTTGAACTCATTTTGTTATGGGCTGTGAGATGTAGGTCTATGCTGGGTTCCTGGCATTTTATTTTCCAATTTCCCCAGCAATTTTTGTGAAATAGTGATATCTTATGTTGGAACATGGAGTGTGAGGGTTTATAAAACACTTGATTACTATAGTCATTAATTATTGTGTCATGTGCATATAATCTTTTCCATTGATGCACCACACTGTTTTTAGACAGTACCAAAGGGTTTTGGTCACTGCTGCTTTGTAATATAGTTTTAAATTTGGTAGTGCAAAGTCACCATGCTTTGTATTTTTTTTCATTAAATCCTTTGATATTCATGATCTTTTTTTCTTTCAGATGAATTATGTTATTGTATTTTCTAGCTCTAAAAATAATTTTTGACAGTTTTATTGGTAGTGCATTGAAAAAAAGTAGACCCATTTAGGAAGAAATGTCATTTTTATTATATTAGTTCAGCTTAACAATTAGCAATTTTTTTCAATTGCTTTGATCTGAACTCATTTGTGTGAGAAGTGTTTTATAATTGAGTTCATATAGTTTCAGAATTTGTCTTCGCAGGTAGACAACAAAATACTTTGTTTTGTCTACAATTATTTTAAATGGAATTTCTCTTTCTATCTCTTTCTCTTGTGCTTATCAGAAATATTAGAAATGCTGATGATTTGTGTCCATTTATTTTACAACTTGCAACATTGCTAAAGCTGTTAATTGTTGCAAGTAGGGTTTTGAATAATTTTCTAGGATTCTATAATATGTCATTTTATCAATTGCAAAGTGATTGTTTTATCTCCTCATTGCCTGGGCTATAAAACTTTGCATAATTTTGGATTCAGTAGTGTTACTACTGGGTCTTTATCCAAAGGAAATTATAAAGGAGAGAAAAGGACCTACATGTGCAAAAATGTTTGTTGCAGCTCTTTTTTGTGGTAGCAAAAAATTGGAAAATGAGTAGATGCACATCAATTGAGGTATGACTGAAAAAGTTGTTGTACATGTAGATAATAGAATATTATTGTTCTATAAAAGATGACAAACAAGCTGATCCTGGAAATTTTGCATGAAATGATGCTGAATGAAACAAACAGAACTAGAAATACATTTTACACAATTACATAGGTGATGATCGAGTATGAAAGACTTGGTTATTCTCAGTGGCTCAATGATCCAAATCATTCCCAGTAAACTTTGGATGGAAAACACCATCTGCATCCAGAAAAAGAACTATTAAGATTGAATGTAAAACAACACATGCTATATTCACTTTTTTTTCTGCTTTTTCCTCTTGTATTTTCCCTTTTGTTCTGATTTTTCTTTCATAAAATGATTCATAAGGAAATATATATTTAAAAAGTTAATATACATGTGCAATCAGACAAATACAACAATTAACAAAATAAAAATGAAAAAAAAAGAAAAGAAATACAGAAGGAAAAGTGCAGGCCAATATCTTTTATAACTTTAGACTCAAAAATTTGAATATTAATTCTGTCAGATTATATTTATTAATTTAAAATCTCATTTATTATAACAAAAATGGATTAACATAGGCTATGCAAAGATAGTCCAATATCAGAATTATAGTAAACATGTAAATTCATGTTAAAAATAAAAACATCCCAAGTCATATATCTTCTCAATAGATGCAGAAAAAATATTTTGACTAAGTAAAGAAAAATTTTGTGATAACAATCATGCAAAATAAATGCAGAGAGGGAACTTCTTAAAATATCTTTATTTTTTTAAATTTTATTTATTTATAAATTTTTTGACAGCATATATGCATGAGTAATTTTTTAAAGATTATCCCTTGTATTCATTTTTCCAAATTATCCCCTCCCTCTCTCTACTCCCTCCACTTGATGACAGGCAATCTCATACATTTTACATGTGTTACAAAATAACCTAGATACAATATATATATGTGTAAATACCATTTTCTTGTTGCACATTAAGTATTAGATTCCGAAGGTGTAAGTAACCTGGGTAGATAGACAGTAGTGCTAACAGTTTACATTCACTTCCCAGTATTCCTTCTCTGGTTGTAGTTGTTTGATCAACTGGAAGTGAGGTGGATCTTCTTTATGTTGAAGATATCCACTTCCATCAGAATACATCTTCATACAACATTGAAGTGTACAGCAATCTTCTGGTTCTATTCATTTCACTTAGCATCAGTTGATGTAAGTTTCTCCAAGCCTCTCTGTATTCCTCCTGCTGGTCATTTCTTAAAGAGCAATAATATTCCATAACCTTCATATACCATAATTTACCAAACCATTCTCCAACTGATGGACATCCATTCATCTTCCAGTTTCTAGCCACTACAAAAAGAGCTGCCACAAACTTTTTGGCACATACAGATCCCTTTCCGCTCTTTAGTATTTCTTTGGGATATAAGCCCAATAGCAGCAATGCTAGATCAAAGGGTATGCACAGTTTGATAACTTTTGGGGCATAGTTCCAAATTGCTCTCCAGAATAGCCGGATTCTTTCACAACTTCACCAACAATGTATTAGTGTCCCAATTTTCCCACATCTCCTCCAACATTCATCATTATTTGTTCCTGTTATCTTAGCTAATCTGACAGGTGTGTAGTGATATCTCAGAGTAGTCTTAATTTGCATTTCTCTGATCTGTAGTGATTTGGAACACTCTTTCATATGAGTGGATATAATTTCAAATTCATCATCTGAGAATTGTCTGTTCATATCCTTTGACCATTTATCAATTGGAGAGTGGTTCGGTTTCTTATAAATTAGGGTCAGTTCTCTATATATTTTGGAAATGAGACCTTTGTCAGAACCTTTGCTTTTAAAAATATTTTCCCAATTTGTTACTTCCCTTCTAATCTTGTTTGCATTAGTATTGTTTGTACAAAAACTTTTTAGTTTGATGTAATCAAAATCTTCTATTTTGTGATCAATAATGATCTCTAGTTCTCCTCTGGTCATAAATTCCTTCCTCCTCCACAGGTCTGAGAGGTAGACTATCCTCTGTTCCTCTAATCTATTAATTCTTTATGCCTAAATCATGGACCCATTTTGATCTTATCTTGGTATATGGTGTTAAGTGTGGATCCATATCTAATTTCTGCCATACTAATTTCCAGTTTTCCCAACAGTTTTTTCCGAATAATGAATTTTTATCCCAAATGTTGGTATCTTTGGGTTTGTCAAAGATTAGATTGCTATAGACGTACCCTTTTTTGTCCTTTGTATCTAATCTGTTCCACTGATCTACCGGTCTATTTCTTAGCCAGTACCAAATGGTTTTGGTGACTGCTGCTATATAATATAGCTTTAGATCAGGTACACTTAGACCACCTTCCTCTGACTTTTTTTTCATTAGTTCCCTTGCAATTCTCGACCTTTTATTCTTCCATATGAATTTTGTTGTTATTTTTTCTAGGTCATTGAAATACTTTCTTGGGAGTCTGATTGGTATAGCACTAAATGAATAGATTAGTTTGGGGAGTATTGTCATCTTTATTATATTCGCTTGGCCTATCCAAGAGCACTGAATGTCTTTCCAATTATTTAAATCTGATTTTATTTTTGTGGCAAGTGTTTTGTAATTTTTCTCATATAAATCCTGACTATTCTTTGGTAGATGGATTCCCAAATACTTTATACTCTCAACATTTGTTTGGAATGGAATTTCTCTTTGTATCTCTTGCTGTTGCATTTTGTTAGTGATGTATAAAAATGCTGAGGATTTATGTGGATTTATTTTGTATCCTGCCACTTTGCTGAAATTTTGAATTATTTGTAATAGTTTATTAGCAGAGTCTTTGGGGTTCTCTAAGTATACCATCATGTCATCTGCAAAAAGTGATGGTTTGATTTCCTCATTTCCTACTCTAATTCCTTGAATCTCTTTCTTGGCTCTTATTGCCGAGGCTAGCATTTCTAGTACTATATTGAATAATAATGGTGATAGTGGGCAACCTTGTTTCACTCCTGATCTTACTGGGCAAGGTTGTAGTTTACTTCTATTGCATATTATGCTTACTGACGGTCTTAAATATATGCTCCTGATTATCCTTTTTTTTTTTTTTTTACAAAAACACAAGGTTTATTCAAAGTATAATCTTTGCATATGCCACCAGATAGGCTTCCAGGAGCTCACTGCTGCAGTTTACTCATGAATTATTTTTTTTTAAATTTATATATATATATATTTTTATAATATTATCCCTTGTATTCATTTTTCCAAATTATCCCCCCCTCCCTTATTCCCTCCCCCCGATGACAGGCAATCCCATACATTTTACATGTGTTACAATATAGTCTAGGTACAATACATGTGTGTAAATACCATTTTCTTGTTGCACAATAAACTTTAGATTACGAAGGTACATGTAACCTGGTCAGACAGATATTAGTGCTAACAGTTTACATTCACTTCCCACTGTTTCTTCTCTGGGTGTAGCTACCTCTGTCCATCATTGATCAACTGGAAGTGAGTTGGTTTTTCTTTATGTTGAAGATTTCCACTTCCATCAGAATACATCCTCATACAGTATTGTTGTTGAAGTGTACAGTGATCTTCTGGTTCTGCTCATTTCACTCAGCATCAGTTGATGTAAGTCTCTCCAAGCCTCTCTGTATTCCTCCTGCTGGTCATTTCTTAGAGAGCAATAATATTCCATAACCTTCATATACCACAATTTACCCAACCATTCTCCAACTGATGGGCATCCATTCATCTTCCAGTTTCTAGCCACAACAAAAAGAGCTGCCACAAACATTTTGGCACATATATGTCTCTTTCTGCTCTTTAGTATTTCTTTGGGATATAATCCCAGTAGTAGCACTGCTGGGTCAAAGGGTATGCACAGTTTGATAACTTTTTGGGCATAATTCCAGATTGCTCTCCAGAATGGCTGCATTCTTTCGCAACTCCACCAGCAATGTATCAGTGTCCCAGTTTTCCCACAGGCCCTCCAACATTCATCATTATTTGTTCCTGTCATCTTAGCCAATCTGACAGGTGTGTAGTGGTATCTCAGAGTGGTGTTAATTTGCATTTCTCTGATCAGTAGTGATTTGGAACACTCTTTCATATGAGTGGATATAGTTTCAATTTCTTCCTCTGAGAATTGTCTGTTCATATCTTTTGACCATTTATCAATTGGAGAATGGTTCGGTTTCTTATAAATTAGGGTCAGTTCTCTATATATTTTGGAAATGAGACCTTTGTCAGAACCTTTGCTTTTAAAAATATTTTCCCAATTTGTTACTTCCCTTCTAATCTTGTTTGCATTAGTATTATTTGTACAGAAACTTTTTAGTTTGATGTAATCAAAATCTTCTATTTTGTGATCAATAATGATCTCTAGTTCTCCTCTGGTCATAAATTCCTTCCTCCTCCACAAGTCTGAGAGTTAGATTATCCTCTGTTCCTCTAATCTATTTATTATCTCTCTCTTTATGCCTAAATCATGGACCCATTTTGATCTTATCTTGGTATATGGTGTTAAGTGTGGATCCATATCTAATTTCTGCCATACTAATTTCCAGTTTTCCCAACAGTTTTTTCCGAATAATGAATTTTTATCCCTAATGTTGGTATCTTTGGGTTTGTCAAAGATTAGATTGCTATAGATGTACCCTTTTTTGTCCTTTGTATCTAATCTGTTCCACTGATCTACCGGTCTATTTCTTAGCCAGTACCAAATGGTTTTGGTGACTGCTGCTATATAATATAGCTTTAGATCAGGTACACTTAGACCACCTTCCTCTGAATTTTTTTTCATTAGTTCCCTTGCAATTCTCGACCTTTTATTCTTCCATATGAATTTTGTTGTTATTTTTTCTAGGTCATTGAAATACTTTCTTGGGAGTCTGATTGGTATAGCACTAAATGAATAGATTAGTTTGGGGAGTATTGTCATCTTTATTATATTCGCTTGGCCTATCCAAGAGCACTGAATGTCTTTCCAATTATTTAAATCTGACTTTATTTTTGTGGCAAGTGTTTTGTAATTTTTCTCATATAAATCCTGACTATTCTTTGGTAGATGGATTCCCAAATACTTTATACTCTCAACATTTGTTTGGAATGGAATTTCTCTTTGTATCTCTTGCTGTTGCATTTTGTTAGTGATGTATAAAAATGCTGAGGATTTATGTGGATTTATTTTGTATCCTGCCACTTTGCTGAAATTTTGAATTATTTGTAATAGCTTATTAGCAGAGTCTTTGGGGTTCTCTAAGTATACCATCATGTCATCTGCAAAAAGTGATGGTTTGATTTCCTCATTTCCTACTCTAATTCCTTGAATCTCTTTCTCGGCTCTTATTGCCGAGGCTATCATTTCTAGTACTATATTGAATAATAATGGTGATAGTGGGCAACCTTGTTTCACTCCTGATCTTACTGGGCAAGGTTGTAGTTTACTTCTATTGCATATTATGCTTACTGACGGTCTTAAATATATGCTCCTGATTATTCTAAGGAATAGTCCATTTATTCCTATACTCTCAAGAGTTTTTAGTAGGAATGGATGTTGGATTTTGTCAAATGCTTTTTCTGCATCTATTGAGATGATCATATGGTTCTTATTAATTTGATTATTAATATGGTCAATTATATTAATATTTTTCCTAATATTAAACCAGCCCTGCATTCCTGGAATAAATCCTACTTCATCATAGTGTATTATCCTGGAGATGATTTTCTGAAGTCTTTTTGCTAATATCTTATTTAAGATTTTAGCATCAATATTCTTTAAGGAAATTGGTCTATAATTTTCTTTCTCAGTTTTTGATCGACCTGGTTTAGGTATCAGTACCATGTCTGTGTCATAAAAGGAGTTTGGTAGGACTCCTTCATCCCCTATTTTTTCAAATAATTTATATAACATTGGGGCTAATTGTTCTTTAAATGTTTGGTAGAATTCACATGTGAATCCATCTGGTCCTGGGGATTTTTTCCTGGGTAGTTGATTAATAGCTTCTTCTATTTCTTTTTCTGAAATGGGACTATTTAAGCAATTTATCTCCTCCTCTGTTAATCTAGGGAGCCTATATTTTTGGAGGAAGTCATCCATTTCACTTAAGTTATGAAAATTATTGGCATAAAGTTGGGCAAAGTAACTCCTTATTATTTCTCTAATTTCCTCTTCATTGGTGGAAAGATCCCCCTTTTCATTTGTAAAACTTACAATTTGATTTTCCTCTTTCTTTTTTCTGATCAAATTTACCAAAGGTTTATCTATTTTATTGGCTTTTTCATAAAACCAACTCTTGGTTTTATTATTAATTCAATAGTTTTTTTTTACTTTCAATATTATTGATTTCTCCTTTTAATTTTTGTATTTCAAGTTTATTTTTTGGTTGGGGGTTTTTAATTTGGTCTTTTTCTAGCTTTTTAAGTTGTAGGCCCAATTCGTTAATTTTCTCTTTCTCATTTTCTTCAAATAAGCCTCTAAAGATATAAAATTTCCCCTTATTACTGCCTTAGCTGCATGCCACAGATTTTGGTATGATGTCTCATCATTGTCATTATCTTGGGTGAAATTATTCATTGTTTCTATAATTTGCTGTTTCACCCAGTCATTCTTTAAGATGAGATTGTTCATTTTCCAATTACTTTTTGGTCTGTTTACCCCTAACTTTTTACTGAATGTAGCTTTTATTGCATTGTGATCTGAGAAGAAGGCAATTATTATTTCTGCCTTCCTACATTTAATTTTGAGATCTTTATGTCCTAATATATGGTCTATTTTTGTATAGGATCCATGTACTCCTGAGAAGAAAGTATATTCCTTTCTATTGCCATTCAGTTTTCTCCAAAGGTCTATCATACCTAGTTTTTCTAATGTTCTATTTACTTTTTTAATTTCTTTCTTATTTGTTTTGTGGTTTGATTTGTCTAAATCTGAGAGTGCAAGGTTGAGATCTCCCACTATTATAGTTTTACTGTCTATTTCTTCTTGCAATTCTCTTAACTTTTCCTTTAGAAAGTTAGATGCTATACCACTTGGTGCATATACGTTTAGTATTGATATGGCTTCATTATCTATGCTACCTTTCAGCAGGATATAGTTTCCTTCCTTATCTTTTTTAACTAGATCAACTTCTTTTGCTTGATCTGAGATAAGGATAGCTTTTTTGGCTTTACCTGAGCATAATAGGCTCTGTTCTAACCTTTTACCTTTACTCTGCATCTATCTCCCTGCTTTAAGTGTGTTTCCTGCAGACAACATATTGTAGGGTTCTGATTTTTGATCCAATCTGCTATTCTACTCAGTTTGATGGGAGCGTTCATCCCATTCACATTTACAGTTAAAATTACTAATTCTGTATTTCCTGCCATCATATTATCCCCAGATTATGCTTTTTTCCTTGACCCCCTGATCCCCCTCCCCGATATTTAATTTACAGACCCCCCTTGTGATGCGCAGCCCTCCCTTTTTTTAGTATCCCTCCCCCCTCCCTCCAAGTCCCTTCCCTTATTCTCCTTTTCCTTTTCCCTTTTCCTTTCCCCCCTTTTAATGAGGTGAGAGAAAATTCTCTGAAAAACAAATATGTCAATTATTTACTCTTTGAGCCTCTTCTGATGAGAGTAAGATTCACACAATGATTCTCCCCCTCACTAAATTAGAGTCGTGTGTTTCTTCTCCGCCATCTTGGCTCCCCGAAAAAGCACTTATGAGGAAGTGACCTTTACCTTAGGAAAAACAAGTTTAGTCCCTATTTCTATCCCTATTATATGAGAGTGTGAAAATTTTAAATTTGAACAACATTTTTCTGCTTCTTGCAATTTTAAAATGCAATTTGGAAATTTAAAAAGTTAATTTATATGAAGAATATTTTGGATTTAATTTAGTTAATGATCTAATTAAAAGATTTATTTTTTTCATCCATTTTTACTCAGCTCCATGTTTGCTACCAATATTATGTCATTTTATAAAATATCTTGGTGAAGGAATATTAAAGATTATCATGACAATTTGAATGTGTAAAAAAAGATACTTTCCAAAAGATAATCAAATTGATTTTAATTAGAAGTCATTAATTAGAAATATTTAAAATCAACACTTATTATCATTCCATAATCAATGACATTACTTGGATTTAGGATTATTGTAACTCCCACCACTGTCCAATAATGATATGTCTAACTTAAAACTTCATTGAACAGCTTTGTATATAATTACTACATATCATTTCAAACTTTGATTTATCCATTCTGGAGAGCAGTTTGGAGCTATGCCTAAAGGATTATCAAATTGTGTGTACTCTTTTATTCAGCAATATCCCTACTAGTTTTGTATCTCAACAAAATCACAAAAGAGGAGAAAGGATCTACATCCAACAGTTGTTTTTCTAATGGCAAGGAATTGGAAAGTGAGTGGATGCCCATCCATTGGGAATGACTGAATAAATTATGGTATGTCAATGCAATGTACTATTATTGTTGTTTAAAATGATGAGCAGACCGATTTCAGAAAAGTTTGAAAATACTTATATGAACTGATGTGGATGAAGTGAGAAGAACCAGAAAAACACTATACACAGTCACAGCAAGATTTTGTGATGATCAACTAGGCTAGACTTAGCTGTTTTCAACAATGTGGTGATCTAAGACAATTCAAATAGAATGATTTAGAAAATGTGATCCACATTCAGAGAGAGAAGTATGAAGACAGAATGTGGATTGAAGCATAGTATTTCCACATTTTTATTTCATTTTTCTTTCTCATTTTCCCCCTGTTGGTCTTATTTTTCTTAAACACCATGAACAAATATGGATATATGTTCAAATGGATTATATATGTATAGCCTATATCAGATTTCTTGCTGTCTTAGGAGGGAGGGAAAGGGAAGTGGGAGGGAAAGTTTGAAACTCAAAATCTTAGAAAATTGAATGCTGAAAACTATCTTTATATATATTCAAAAAAATACTTTTGAGAAAAAATAAACTCCTTATTTCCTAATAGAAAAGTGATAATTTTTTTTTTTTCAGATCTGGTATGGAAGTATTACAATTTGAAAATGTATGATTGAGCATGTGGCACTTAAAAGGATGTCTTTTTGTGATCAGACCTCACATCCAGGGATGCCACCATAACAGCAAAATATAAATGTATTTGCAAGCAATGTTCACATTCCTTCTTTATCTGTATTGGAATGTTAAGAAAATTTTGGAAGGATTAAAAATGACTCCTCATATCTCATAAAGGAACTATACTTTGGAAGAAGTAGTAGTTAAAAATAATTAGCATGAGCATCCTTTAAGTTTATATTCAAACTGATGACTATGTCTTTAAAATGAAAAGTAATAGAGTAAGTAGGGGAATTGGGAATGGTAAACCTGCTTCCTGACAAGAATCTGATACTGCCTTTAATTCTTTCATTCATTTAGCAACTCGCACTATCTCCCACTGATTGCCAGATGCCTATAACAATATTTCTGTGTGTACACATTAAGCAAGATTGTTGTTGTTATGCTTTATTTCTTATTTATGTTAATGAGGCAAAATCGCTATAGTAGAGAACAAGAAATTTTCCATTCTGAAGGATAAATAACATCTGTGGAAATTTTAAACATTCACAGTGTGTCTATCAAGAGCTGCAAGAGCCTCCAATTTTTTATGACAGACATACAAACATATTCACACAGAAATACCTGACCAGATTAAAAATTCTTGCTCCATTAAAATAATGTGTGATGCATTCAGTGAAGCCTTAATTGGTATTGATGTGGAGAAGTATCAGTGTAATATTCCATGATTAGTTGTGCAGATCTTTTCAGTTCGTCTTACAAGCTCAAGATTGTGAATAGAGTCAGTGAGTTGAATCTTAAAAGTCAATCAGTTAGGATTCAGGCATTATTCCTTAATTATTATTAAAAACTGAAGTCTATGATAAGATGAAAGAGAAGAGAAAAGAGAGCAAGTAATACTGAATAAATCATTCTCTTAATCTATTTTCTCAGAGAAATTTCATTTATGAATCACATTTTCTCCCCCTCCCAATAAAGAGGAAGGCACAGCTGTCATGAGTTCATGATTCCCACAATGCAATTCCTTTTCTCTTCATTAATCTGTTACTAATTCAATCTGTGATATCTGTGTCATAATCATATCTTACATTTTAGCCGATTACTGTGGAACAAATTACAACATTCTTCATTTCAGAAAGTTTCTATTATTTTTTTCTGCTCTTCATACCAGGTTCAAAAGGTGTGATAGGATTGTAGCAAGAGTAGGTACTCAAGAATTAAAAAATTAATGCTAGAAGGAACCTCAGAATTCATCCAGTCCAGTTCCTTCATTTTGCAGAAAAGAAAACTGAAACTTAAAGAGGTTAAGTGATTTCTCCAAAATCAAACAGAAAATAAGAAGCAGAGCTAGAATTCAAATCTAAGAACTTTGTCTGGAGAATCAATTCTCTTAACTATACCACTTGATCTTCAATAAAATTATTATCTTTTTTATTAAAGGTTTTTTATTTTCAAAACGTATACATAGATAATTTTCAATATTCACTCTTGTTAAACCTTTTGTTCCAATTTTTTCTACCTTCTGTTCCTCCACCCTCTCCCTTAGATGACAAGTAATCCAATATGTTTATTCTTCTATACATATGGAATTCTGCTATGCATGTTTCCACAATTATCATTTTGCACCAGAAAAATCAGATCAAAAAGGAAAAAAAATGAGAAAGAAAACAATGCAATAAAACAACAAAAAGAGTTAAAATACCACATTGTGATCCTACTCAGTCCCCACAGTGCTCTCTCTTCAGATGGCTCTCTTCATCAAAAGACCATTGGAACTGCCTGACTCATCTCATCGTTGAAAAGACCCACATTCATCAGTATTTATAGCTGTTTATTTAATCTTGTTGTTGCTTGTACAATGATTTCTTGGTTCTGTTCACTTCACTTAGAATCAGTCCATGTAAGTGTCTCCAGACCTCTCTGAAATCATACAGCTAATCATTTCTTTTAAAACAACAGTATTCCATAACATTCATATACCATAATTTATCCAGCCAATTTCCAACTGAAGGTCATCTCCTCAGTTTCCAGTTTCTTGCACTATAAAAAGGATTGACAGAAACATTTTTGCCCATGTGGGTCCCTTTCCCTCCTTTATACTCTCTGGCATACAAGCTCAATAGAGACACTGCTGAATCAAATGGTATGCACATTTGGATAGCCCTTTGGACTTTGCTCCAAATTGCTTTTCTAAATTGTTGAATCAATTCATAATGACACCAACAATGTATTAGTGTTCCAATTTTCCCACATCCACTCCAACATTCCTCATTATCTTTTCTTGTCATCTTATTCAATCTGAGAGGTATATAGTGCTATCTTAGATTAATTTGCATTTCTCTGATCAATAGTAAATTAAATCTATTATCTTAAATTACTTAACTCATTCAATGTAACTAAAACAGGAATGTTTTAGGTTATTTGTTGTTTTTGTTTGCCCTTGTCTAAGATTTCTTTGGTATGAGGTATTACTTAAATAGAAAGTACAGTCATTGGTAGAAGCAACTTTTCACTATATTATAATTTTAGAGAATTGCCTGAACTAAGAGGCTAAGATATTTATCTACAATGACACAGCTAGTGTATGTCAAACACAGGAACTGAATCTAGGTTTTCCTTTGTCCAAGATAATACTCTGTTCTGTGAAATAATTTTGCCTTTTATTCTAAATGGGTTGACAGAAAGGGGGGGAGTATCTAATGGAAAAGAAAAGTAAACTTGAAAATATTTCCCATTTTCTTTAAAAGTAACTTCTTGATCCATTCATTCTGGAGAGCAATTTGGAACTATGCCCAAAAAGCTATCAAATTTGCATGCTCTTTGATCCAGGAGTACCTCTATTGAGTTTTTATCCCGAAGAGATCATAAAAGAGGGGAGGAACCCACATATGCAAAAATGTTTGTAGCAGCCCTTTTTGTAATGGCAAGGAACTAGAAATTGAGTAGATTCTCATCAATTGGGAAGTTACTGAATGGAATAATCAAATAAATATAATATATTTTATACAAATAAATATAAGCCAAATAAAAACAACTTCAATTCCCTCAAGTAATATTTTATTTTGTTTTTATTTAATAAAAATAATTGTTATAGAACTATGTTAGAACTATGGTAGGAACTTTCCGCATGCATGAGTTAAGTGAAAGACCACTTCTCTAGCACAAAGTAAAGATTCCATTTACAGTATTAAGAGTTTGATCAATGGAGACAACCAATGCAGATAATTAAAGTCCCACAGTGGATTTTGTGGATTCAATTATCTTATTTGACTTCCTATATTGATCAGACTAATTGAATAAAATTGCCATATTATATTTTTCATCTGTATAGCACTTTAAAGATTTCAAAATATTAGCCCATACATTATCTCATTTAAGCCTCCAATAAAAGAAAGAGAACTATATTAGACATCAGAAGATTTGAGTTCTAGTCCTGGTTGTAGTATTCACTACTATGCAATTTAAGAAATGGAGGAAATTGGGGCACAGCAAAATTAATTTTTAGTTTGTGCATCGTCATACATCTTTTAAGTGATTAATTGAGGACTTGAATCCAGATTTCTACATTTCCTGACTATTAAGTGAGTACACTTGTAGTAAGGTTATACTAGAAGTTTTTTTTTTTTCCCAATTGTAGCTATCTTTCTAATGAATCTTTAAAACCCCATTTTAAGATATCAAAATTTGAAATGTGGATATTGATTTATCTGCTTCTATAGTTTACAGACTTCGACTGGAAAATGTTCATCATTAATTAATACTTTTAGGCATACTTTTATAAGTAAAAGTCTATTATACTGAAGTGGAATATAGAAATGGTAATGCTAAGCATTTACCATTATTGATTCCACCCAAATGTGATTTGTGATTTTATTTTTATAAAGGTCATTCTTTGGAGCCTGAGAGAAGATACCTCACCACATTTACTTGCTACATAGAAAAGCTCAGGAAAGATTAAATTACTCTTAATTATTTAAAAATTTGAAGAAATAACTTCAAAGTTATGATTCCTTTCTGTTCAATATGAATATTGGAAATACTTGCAATTGTAAAAGTTTATGTCCAAGCCATTTTCTGAAGCTATGCCACATGCATATAAAAATCCTTCTTTGATTGGAGAGTGCTCAATTTGAACTGCTTTTCAAATACTGCAGCTGTACATTCATGGTATTTTGTTTAGAAAAATGTTTGCTGAGAAATTAAGTGACATGAGCCAGAAGTTGGCTAACCATTTTTAGCATTTTTCTTTCATTGTCTCCAAGTTCACTCAATGCAGAAGTTACCCTCAAACCCTAGCAATTCAACATATGAATACTGCAGGAAATGTGTTTTTTTTTTCTTATAATCTACAATGCCTACTTGAAAATGAAAGGGTTCAGAATGTTATTTTGCCAAAGAATTAAATACTAACTGGCTGACTTCCTTGATGAGGAATTCAGTTCTTTATTTTTGATGGCCAACCTGAAAAACAGTCCACAGATAATGAATATATCAAAAGATAAAGGTAGGATTATAATCTTAAACACATTTAGTTTTGTAATTCCTTCTCTCTAGCTCAAAAATATACTCATTCCATAAATGACAAACATTTTACATGTTTATATAATATTTTGTTGCCAATAGTTTTATGTAGAATTTAGATTCCTAAAATAGGATAATTCTTTTATTTGAGGACCATTTTAAAAGTTTAGAGCAAAGAAGCCTCCTGTGATTTGGGTTAGTTTTACTTTTATATTATGCTACATAATATAGTGAAGATTAAAGATTACAGATTTTAAAAATAAAATAATATTTAACTTTTGATTTATGTGGATAAAAGAGATGCTGAAAGGTAAAATTTGTGACATATGTATTTCACTATATGGAAATAGAATAGTCCATGTAATTTTCAGAATCAACATAAAGAACTTTCTTCTTTGTGTCTTGATAATCAAATCAAAATTATGTTTCCATATTTTTACTTGCTACCACCTTTTGCAAATGGATTAGAATTTTTCTTTTCAATAACAATAACTTGTTACTCTTACTATTATTTTATGGCTATAGTTTATATTTTAAACTAAAAGAATTTGTCATTTTCTTCATGATTATATTATTTTCCTATAGTTAAATTGGTGATAAGCTTTCATTTTGCTAATTTTACTAATTTTTAATAATTGTTTTAAAGCAAGTTGGCACCAAAATATTGCATTATATTCATTTTTACCAACTGCAATTGAATATAATTAAAATGTTAGGCAAAAATGTTTTTAATTCTAACTTTAAAATTGAAATTCCAATTTATCATAATATGAAATAATGGTCTTACATAAAAGGGGTAGAGAACTTTTTAAAAATGTTGCTTTTTTAATTATAATTTCCCTAGGTAATCTGAGAATGAGTTCATCTGATTGTTCTTATTTCAATTAAGCTCACTCAAATGACATTACACTGTCACTCTGTCTTCCTGAGTAATAATTCCCTATTTGAATTAAAATTGAAAGGCAATATATCCTAGTACTTTTTAAAAAGAGTATAGACGTCAGAAACAAATTTATGCTGTGCATATACAGTCAGTCTAAGAGCAGCATTTTTTAAAGTTTACATTTATATTTCAAGACAACACTAAAATGTAACTTTTTTTTTTGTGAGTGAGCATTTTTTCCTTTGTACTTATATTCCCAACAACTAGAACAATATTTGACAAGTAGTAGGTGTTTAATAAATACTTATTGACTAATTGTAAGGTGGCAGGAGCATAATTTGTGAAGTAAAGAAGCCTTTTATAACACGAATTCTTCTTAATAATGTGAATAAAATAACACCTAAGTATATTATGCTGACTCAGATTGTGATATACATTTTGACAGAGTATTTACATATACATGGTATTTTCACACACATTAACTCACCAAATCTTAATATTTACTCTATGAACAAATGTGAAATCTCAAAACTAGTATTAATGGAATCTTGAATTTAATCACCCTGATGGAAAAGCATAAGGCCACATTATTAGAAGCTGAGTTGTATTATGTGATTTTATAGCCATTTAGAACAAAGTGAAACATCATATAAGAAAAAGGGAAAGTAGACGTAAGAGAAGATCCAGATTATTGATTTGTTAAGGTAAAGATCAAAATTAATATACATCTATAAAAAAGACTAAAATTAGAAAAATATATGGCACTTTATTTATTATGAAGTGATTTTCAATACCATCACATTTGTGTAACTCCACCACAAACTTTCTTTGTATTTACTTGGTCTAGTCCATCTCCAACCTGACTCACTTCAGTTTTAATTTTTTTTTTAAATGAGATACTTTTAAAATGAGAAGAAAGCATATCATTTATAATTTCATATATAAGTTAAACAGATTGCCATAATAAAGCCAAAAACAAAATGAAAGACTAAAAACTTTTATAATTGTCTAACACTTGACATATTTTCCAAGAGAATAATTATGATGTTAGAATGTAAATTTATCTAAAAAATCTGGTGATAATTTATGAAAGAATTTGACATAATAATATAAGACATTTATAAAAAAAGTTTTAAGATTTATAAAGATATTTGCATATATTCTTATTATATTCACATTAAAAACCTTGAAATATATACAATGTTTATCCTTATTTTACATATGAGTAAACTGAGGTTAAATGGCTTACCGAGGATTACCCAGCTTAAAAAGGTCTGAGGCAGAATTTCAACTTAGAGCCACCTGAGTCCAAGACTAAAGTTGTCTTCACTGCACTACTTATCTATCTATCTGTAACTATATATCTATATCTAAATGTAAATTTAAATATATGTAGATATACATATATATATATCACATATATATGTAGATAGATAGATAGATAGATAGATAGTAGATAGATAGATAAATTGATAGATGGATGTGTGTGAACAGAATAGTATTGGAGGTTAAAAAGTTTAAAGAAACATTCACAAGAGTTAGTTAAACAAAGTTATAGAAAAGGTTTTTTTAATGAAATTAAAAAGAGTATCACCATGGATAAAAAAGATCTGCATGTAGTTTTTATTACAAATACTTTGTACCACTAAGGAACGTGAAATCACCACACATGAGCCTTAAAATCATAATCCTAGAAGTAGTACATCAGATAATAAAGATTGACCACAAGAAGTATGTCTGAGGAAAGCCTTTGGTGGAAGTTATAACATGATGGTGTGTGAAGTAGGAATAACCAGCATATTCACTGAGGACCTCACTCAAGAAGCAATTCTTTATACCAAGAAAATCATGATCCTGGATAAAAAATACATAATAATAATAAAAGGAGTTTTATGCAGTTACTCAGAATGTAGCAATTAGAATGTATTTTAGAAGTTAACAGCCATGATTTTTGTCAATTACACTCCAGAATACACCATATCTTTACCAAAATAAAATTAACTGAAAGTTGTAAAGAATACAAGAACTTATTACAGTTATTGTTTGGATATAATAAATATAATTTGATATAATAATATTTACTTTAGTTGAGGAAACCAGTTCCCAAATAAGGAGTTGCTATCATTGTATGAAATTATTGAACTCTCAGTGAAAGATAGAATAGAAATAATTTTGCTCAACCACTCTAAATAGTAAAAACATAAAAAAGAAAATGTGGAAAATATATCTCTCTAACCAAAAGTCTCACTTTATATGTCAATATACACTTAAAATGGGTACATGAATTAGACATAGTATCATATAATAAAGGAACTAAAGGAGCAAGAAAAAAAATTAACATCCAGATTAATGGACGAAGGAAAAATTCAAGTTCATTAAAAACCTTATGAAATATGTACCTTGATTATCTCCATTTTACATATGAGTAAACTGAAGTTAAATGGCTTACCAAGGATTACCCAGCTCGAAAAGGTCTGAGGCAGAATTTCAACTGAGAGCCTCCTGAGTTCCAGACTAGTGTCTTCACTACACTACACTTGAATTTAAGACCAAATTCAGTTCACAAGATCATCACATCTATGGAGGAAATAAGTCTAAGACTCCTAAGAAAATAGAAAGGGATATGGTCATGGAGAACTTTAAATGTCAAAATTTAATTTGATTCTGGAGGTAACAGGGAGTTACTGGAATTTGCTGGGTTGATTGGGTGTATTGAAGGGAGAGAAGATGTCATGGTCAGAAATGTGTTTTAGAAAAAATCAATTTGGATTCTAAACAGAAGATGAGTTGCAGTGGGATAGCACTGAAGTGGAGAAACCAATCTGATAACTATCACAGTAGTCCAGGGGAGAGATTATGAGCACCTGACTTGAATGATGGTTACATAAGAGCACAGAAGCAGATAAATGCAGAAATCTTTGGAGGTATAAATGAAAAATTTGGCAACAGAATATATATTTTAAGTAAATGAAAGAGAGAAGTGAAGTTTGACACAAAAGTTCTGATCCTTTGTGATTAGTAGTGCTCTCTAATGGGAATGAGGAAGGTTAGGAAAAAAAATATTTTGGGAAGAAGGATAATGAATCCCATATTTTGGACATTTTTTGAGATGCCTGATTAGCATCCCATTCTAGAAGACTAAAATATCATTAGTGAAATAGGCTTCAAACTAGGGAATGTCTAGAGCTGTATGTATCAATCCAACAATAAACTGAATGGAAATAATCATTGAAAAAACATACCATTTGAAAGACAGAGTCAAATTGGCAGAAAAGATTCAATGATTACTGAGTTCTCCCCTAAAACCATCCAAATACTTTTAAATAATTCCATAAAGCAATTCCTGAAGTAGTAGAACCCACAAAAGTATGGGGTGAAATAATTTTTTAGCCAAAGACATCTTAAAAGATCATCAAGAAAGATCTGTTAGACCTGGATAAGAATGGAACACAATCCACTACAGACCACAAAACCAAGAACGGATATTTGGAGTCACTGAATCGGCAGCAGCAGAAGCTGCTGCAGGAAATGCCAAAAATAGTAATGGTGTTGAACTACGAGTTAGGAGAGTATATGGGTCATTTGGCTGGCAATGGGAACAGGACTCTGTTGCTTTGCCCTTATACATTTCTGAATCACAGTCCTGGGTAACAATGCCAGGGTGAGAAAGAGTAACAGCATAACAGAACTTATAGCCACAGAGAGGCAGAGGCCATTACAGTTCCAGGGCAGAAAAAAAAAAAAAAAGTGCTCTTGGGCACTCACAGATCAGAGCATAGGACAGGAAAGTAGTAAACACACTCTCTTTAGATCATACCATCATGGAAGAACTAAAAACATAAATGTGCTTAGCTGTATCCCTGAAAATAAGTACACAAAAATTCCTGAAGCTTAATATAGTGCATATACCCTCTGATCTGGAAACAGAGCTCCACTCTTACAAAAAAGTTCAAAAAGAATTTTGAGAATCAAAAAAAAAAAAAAAAAAAAAGCAGTAGAGGAAAAGTGTGAAGAGAAATTATGGTAATACAAGAAAATTACATAATCACAAGTCAACAACTTGGTAAAGGAGACAAAAAATTTAAAAAATTGGTTAGGCCAAATGGTAAAAGGTACAAAAAAAAAAAAAAAAAAAAAAAAACAGTGAGGAGAATAATACTTTGAAAAGCAGAACTGGACAAATGGAAAAAGAGACACAAAAAAATCACTGAAGAAAGAAAAATTCCTTTAAAAATTAAATTTTCCAAATGGCCAAACAGATAAAATTCCTTCAAAAATGTAATTGAATAAATTGAAACAAATGATTTTTGTGAGAAATAAAATAAAATAAAACCAAAAAAAAGGAAAATATAGAAGAAATACAAAATATATCATTAAAAAAACTGACTTGAAAAATAGATCCAAACAAGATAATGTGCAAATCATTCAAATAGCTGAAAGACATGAGGAAATAAAAATAAACTCAGGTTAAAACTTCTATATAAAAGATAAGAGGGTTTGGAATATGATATTCTGGAGGGCAAAAGAGTAAGGATTGCCACCAAGAAACACAGCAAAGCTAAATAAAATCTTCAGAATTGGGGGGGGGGGTGAATATTCAGTGAAATAGAGGACTTTCAAATATTCTTGATGAAAAGAACAAAGCTCAATAGAAAATTTAACTTTCAAATGCAAGACTCATGAAAAGTACACTCTATACCAATATAAGATCTAAACAAGTTCATGATTTAGACACAACTGGTGGTATTATAAGCAAATTAGGCAGGCCAGGGCTAGTGAGAAGGGAGGAATATAAACAAGAAATAGAGAACCTTATAAAATGCAAAATTTGTTATTTTGATTAAATATGGAAAAAAAAAAAAAAAAAAAAAAAAAGGTTTGTACATACAATACCAATGCAGCCAAGATTAAAAGAGAAGCAGAAAGCTGGAAAATAGGTTCTATAGACAATATTTCTAAAATATTTAGAGAACTGAATCAAATTTATAAGAATACAAGATGTTTCCCAATTGATAAATGATTAAAAGATATAACCAAAAAATTAAAATGAAGAAATTAAAGCCATATACAGTCATATGAAAAATATGTTCTAAATCATTGTTTTTTAGAGAAATACAAATTAAAACAACTTTGAAGTACCACTCACACCTATCAGATTGACTAATATGACAGAAAAATATAATGATAAATGTAGGAGAAAAATATAAGGAAATTGAGATCTAAAGCATTGCTTATGGAATTGTGTGTTGAACTGTCCATTTTCAACAGCAATTTGGAATTATGACAAAAGGCTATCAAATTGTGCATACCTTTTGATCCAGCAAGACCACTACTAGATCTGTATCCAAAAGAGATCAAAAAGAGCCCACATGTGCAAAAATGTTTGTAACAGCTCTTTTTGTGTTGGCAAGGAATTAGAAATTGTATGAACGCTCATCAATTGGAGAATGGTTGCAAAAGTTATGGTGTATTAATGAAATGAAATACAACTGTGCTATAAGAAAGGTTGAGAAGGCTGATTTCAAAAATGCTGAAAAGACTTACATGAAATGATGCTGATTGAAGTGAATAGAACCAGGACAACATTGTACAAAGTAACAGCAAAATTATGTGATGATGAACAGTGAAAGAGTTAACTATTCTCAGTGATCTAAGAAAATTCTTTTTTTTTTATATATTATTTTATTTTTCCAAACAGCAAAGACAGTTTTCAACATTTTTTTCACCTTTTTTCAACATTTTCAACACTTTTTTTAAAAATATTTTTATTATATATTTTTATAATATTATCCCTTGTATTCATTTTTCCAAATTATCCCCCCCTCCCTCTACTCCTTCCCCCCGATGACAGGCAATCCCATACATTTTACATGTGTTACAATATAACCTAGATACAAAACATGTGTGTAAATACCATTTTCTTGTTGCACAATAAGCATTAGATTCCGAAGGTACATGTAACCTGGGCAGACAGATATTAGTGCTAACAATTTACATTCACTTCCCAGTGTTCCTTCTCTGGGTGTAGCTACCTCTGTCCATCATTGATCAATTGGGAGTGAGTTGGCTCTTCTTTATGTTGAAGGTTTCCACTTCCATCAGAATATATACTCATACAGTATTGTTGTTGCAGTGTACAGTGATCTTCTGGTTCTGCTCATTTCAATCAGCATCAGTTGATGTAAGTCTCTCCAAGCCTCTCTGTATTCCTCCTGCTGGTCATTTCTTACAGAGCAATAATATTCCATAACCTTCATATACCATAATTTACCCAACCATTCTCCAACTGATGGACATCCATTCATCTTCCAGTTTCTAGCTACAACAAAAAGAGCTGCCACAAATATTTTGGCACATACAGGTCTCTTTCCGCTCTTTAGTATTTCTTTGGAATATAAGCCCAGTAGTAGTACTGCTGGGTCAAAGGGTATGCACAGTTTGATAACTTTTTGGGCATAGTTCCAAATTGCTCTCCAGAATGGCTGGATTCTTTCACAACTCCACCAGCAATGTATTAAGTGTCCCAGTTTTCCCACATCCCCTGCAACATTCATCATTATTTGTTCCTGTCATCTTAGC